>NC_074665.1:17613137-17900637 GCF_029448725.1 Salvelinus fontinalis
CACGGCCTGCTGAAGGTGAACACGGACAGCTTCCCATGTCTCCTCCACACGCCTGAACCAGTCGTCCACCGCAGGAACCTCGGTCAGACTCTGATGCCAAGGCGCCAGAACCGGCTGGTACCTCAGTACGCACTGAAAGGGGGAGAGGTTAGTGGAGGAGTGGCGAAGCGAGTTCTGTGCCATCTCGGCCCAGGGCACGAACGCCGCCCACTCCCCCGGCCGGTCCTGGCAATAGGACCGCAGAAACCTGCCCACATCCTGGTTTACTCTCTCCACCTGCCCATTATTTACGGGGTGAAACCCTGAAGTAAGGCTGATCGAGACCCCCAGACGTTCCTTGAACGCCTTCCAGACCCTAGACGTGAACTGGGGACCTCGATCAGACACTATATCCTCAGGCACCCCGTTGTGCCGGAAGACGTGCGTAAACAAGGCCTCCGCAGTCTGTAGGGCCGTAGGGAGACCGGGCAGAGGGAGGAGACGACAGGACTTAGAGAAACGATCCACAATGACCAGGATCGCGGTGTTACCCTGTGAGAGTGGAAGATCGGTCAGAAAATGGACCGGAGCGGGCTCTGGACGGGAGCGGGCTCTGGACGGGAGCGGGCTCTGCATGTCCGTGTCCAGCTCCCACACTACCGGCGCCACCAGACAGGAGGCGGGGAGTATGGGAGTGGGATCCATGGGCCGCTCCTCTGTGTCATACAGCCGGGACAATGCGTCTGCCTTCACGTTCTGGGAGCCTGGTCTGTAGGAAAGGGTAAACACAAAACGGGTGAAAACATGGCCCACCTTGCCTGGCGAGGGTTCAGTCTCCTCGCCACCCGGATGTACTCCAGATTACGGTGGTCAGTCCAGATGAGAAAAGAGTGTCTAGCCCCCTCAAGCCAATGTCTCCACGCCTTCAAGGCCTTGATGACAGCCAACAGCTCCCGGTCCCCCACGTCATAGTTTTGCTCCGCCGGGCTGAGCTTCTTCGAGAAGAAGGCACATGGGCGGAGCTTAGGTGGCGTACCCGAGCGCTGAGAGAGAACAGCTCCTATCCCAGCCTCAGATGCATCCACCTCCACTATGAACGCCAAAGAGGGATCCGGATGGGCCAGCACGGGAGCCGAGGTAAACAGAGCCCTCAGGTGACTAAAAGCCCTGTCCGCCTCAGCTGACCACTGCAAGCGTACCGGGCCCCCCTTCAGCAGTGAGGTAATGGGAGCCGCTACCTGACCAAAACCCTGGATAAACCTCCGGTAGTAGTTGGCAAACCCTAAGAACCGCTGCTCCTCCTTTACCGTGGTGGGAGTCGGGCAATTACGCACGGCTGAAATGCGGTCACTCTCCATCTCCACCCCTGAGGTGGAAATGCGATACCCTAGGAAGGAGACGGACTGCTGGAAGATCAGGCATTTCTCAGCGTTGACGTACAGGTCATGCTCCAACAGGCGACCAAGCACCCTGCGCATCAGGGACACATGCTCGGCACGTGTAGCGGAGTATATCAGAATGTCATCAATATACACCACTACACCCTGCCCGTGCAGGTCCCTGAAAATCTTGTCTACAGAGGCTTGGAAGACTGGTGGTGCATTCATCAACCCGTACGGCATGACGAGATACTCATAGTGCCCTGAGGTGGTACTGAAAGCCGTCTTCCACTCGTCTCTCTCCCGGAAACACACCAGGTTGTAAGCGCTCCTGAGATCTAGTTTGGTGCATTGACTCAATCGCTGTGGCTATGAGCGGTAGCGGGTAACTATACCTCACAGTGATCTGGTTCAGACCCCGATAGTCAATACACGGGTGCAGACCTCCCTCCTTTTTCTTAAAAAAAAATAAACTTGAGGAGGTGGGTGAAGTGGAGGACCGAATGTACCCCTGACGCAGGGATTCAGAGACATATGTTTCCATAGCCTCCGTCTCCACCTGTGAGAGGGGATACACGTGACTCCTGGGAAGTGCAGCGTCTACCAGGAGATTTATTGCACAATCGCCCCGTCGATGGGGTGGTAATTGAGTCGCCTTATTTTTGGAGAAGGCGAGAGCCAAATCAGAATATTCAGGGGGAATGCGCATGGTGGAGACCTGGTCGAGAGTGGTCTGGACTCTCCACCGTAGTAGCACAAACAGAACCCCCTAAACACCTCCCCGAGCACTCTCGCGACCACCCCGTGAGAGCCCTCTGTGGCCAAGAAACAGTGGGGTTATGACAAGCTAACCAGGGTAGGCCTAGCACCACAGGAAACCCAGGAGAGTCAATAAGGAAGAGACTAATTCTGTCCTTGTGACCCCCTTGCGTCACCATGCCCAGAGGAGTGATGACCTCTCTAATCAACCCTGACCCTAATGGTCGACTATCTAAGGCGTGAACGGGAAAGGGCACAGCCACGGGAACAATGGGGATCCCTAAACTATGGGCGAACGCTCTATCAATAAAATTCTCAGTCGCACCTGAATCGACGAGCGCCTTATGCTGGGAATGCGGGGAAAACTCAGGGAAAGTGACATATACAAACATATGTGCAACAGAGGGCTCTGGGTGAGAATGGTGCCGGCTCACCTGGGGTGACACCAGCGCGCCCTGCCTGCTGCCTCGATACCTAGAGGAACAAACCCGACACCGACTGGCAGTGTGACC
Source organism: Salvelinus fontinalis (assembly GCF_029448725.1). NCBI lineage: Eukaryota > Metazoa > Chordata > Actinopteri > Salmoniformes > Salmonidae > Salvelinus > Salvelinus fontinalis. Next base: position 17,615,767 of record NC_074665.1, read on the forward strand.
TCTGCGGCCACAGATGGTGCACGAGCTGGAACCCCCCCCCCCCCCGTCTCCCTGCGCACCGCCCCTCCCAGCTCCATGGATATCGGAGAGGGGGTGCGTGGGGATGGAACCAACAGACCCCGATCTGAACGTCCGTGGGTAGCCAGCAGGTTGTCCAGCCGGATGGACAGATCCACCAGCTGGTCGAACGTGAGGGTGGTGTCTCTGCAGGACAACTCCCAACGGACGTCCTCGCGCAGACTGCAGCGATAATGGTCGATCAGGGCCCTGTCGTTCCATCCTGCGCTGGCAGCCAGGGTCCGAAACTCCAAGGTGAACTCCTGTGCGCTCCTCGTCCCCTGCCTCAGATGGAAGAGGCGCTCACCCGCCGCTCTACCCTCGGGCGGGTGGTCGAAGACTGGTGAACTCCTCAAATTGGTCCAATGCCACATCTCCCTCTCTCCACACGGCGTTGGCCCACTCCAGGGCTTTCCCGGTGAGGCACGAGACAAGGGCGGTCACCCTCTCACGGCCCGAAGCAGCCGGGTGGACGGTTGCCAGGTATAAGTCCAGTTGTAATAGGAACCCCTGGCAGTTCGCAGTCGTCCCATCGTATTCCTGGGGCAGGGAGAGGCGAATCCCACTGGGACCAGGAGAAGGGGCGCGTAGTGGAGACCCCGGTTGTGCTGGTGGAGGCGATGGGAGAACTCCCCGTCTCTCCCAGCGGTCTATTGTCTGGACAACGCGGTCCATGGTGGTGCCAAGATGGTGGAGCATTGCTGCGTGCTCCCGGACGCGCTCCTCCACCCCTATACCCGGGGTACCTGCTCCTGCTGACTCCATAAGTTAGTCAGGAATTCTGTAATGGGGTGTAACAGAGAAGTCAGGCGCAGGAGAGCGAGAACTGATTGACAACGGTGTCGTTTAATAAACATAAAAACCACCGTAAACAGAACAATCAATGAATGGGTCAAACTAAACCCGGTAACCACCAGCATAACGTACACAAGCACGACAAGAAACAATTCCGAACAAGGACATGGGGGGAACAGAGGGTTAAATACACAACATGTAATTGATGGAATTGAAACCAGTTGTGAGGGAAGACAAGACAAATCCAATGAAAAATGAAAGGTGGATCGGCGATGGCTAGAAGGCCGGTGACGTCGACCGCCGAACGCCGCCCAAACTAGGAGAGGGACCGACTTCGGCGGAAGTCGTGACAGTGTGAGAGTGAGAGTGAGAGTGAGAGTGAGAGTGAGAGTGAGAGTGAGGGGTGAGGGTGAGGGTGAGGGTGAGAGTGAGAGAGAGAGAGTGAGAGAGAGAGTGAGTGTGTGTGTGTGGTATCTAGTGTTACAATAAAACTAGGGGACAGAGGCTGTTAAACTTGATGTTGGAGGGAGAATTGACACTTAGCATCAGAAATTCATGAAAACAAAAATGTGCTTTTTTTGGTCTTAATTTAAGGTTATGGTTAGGCATCATTTTATTTTATATTTTATTATTTAACCTTTATTTAACTAGGCAAGTCAGTGAAGAACAAATTCTTACTTACAATGATGGCCTACCCCGGCCAAACCTAGACAACGCTGGGCCAATTGTGCGCCGCCCTAAGGGACTCCCAATCATGGCCGGATGTGATACAGCCTGGATTTAAACCAGGGACTGTAGTGATGCCTCTTGCACTGAGATGCAGTGCCTTAGACCGCTGCGCCACTCGGGAGCCTAGAATAGCCATACGGTTAGCAGTGTGGTTAAGGTTAGGTTTACAATCACATTTTAAGAAGAGAAATTGTAGAAATAGGGAGAAGGGGGTAGCTGCATCCCAATATGAGAGGGTGTGTCGAAAGGAAAGTAGTGGGCGTATGGAAAGCAGAGGGTGTGTCAAAAGGATAGGTCGTGGTCGTGTGGAAAGGGGAGGGGTGTGTCAAAAGGAAAGTAGTGGGTGTGTGGAAATGAGAGGGTGTGTCAAAAGGAAAGTAGTGGGCATGTGGAAATGAGAGGGTGTGTCAAAAGGAAAGTAGTGGGCATGTTGAAAGGAGAGGGGTGTGTCAAAAGGAAAGTGGTGGGCGTGTTGAAAGGAGAGGGGTGTGTCAAAAGGAAAGTAGTGGGCGTGTTGAAAGGAGATGGGTGTGTCGAAAGGAAAGTAGTGGGCGTGTTGAAAGGAGATGGGTGTGTCGAAAGGAAAGTAGTGGGCGTGTTGAAAGGTGATGGGTGTGTCGAAAGGAAAGTAGTGGGCGTGTTGAAAGGAGATGGGTGTGTAGAAAGAAGATGGGTGTGTCGAAAGGAAAGTAGTGGGTGTGTGGAAAGGAGTGAGGTGTGTCGAATGTCCTCTGCTATAGGGTATGTCCTCTGCTATAGGGTATGTCCTCTGCTATAGGGTATGTCCTCTGCTATAGGGTATGTCCTCTGCCATAGGCTATGTCTTCTGCCATAGGCTATGTCTTCTGCCATAGGCTATGTCTTCTGCCATAGGCTATGTCTTCTGCCATAGGCTATGTCCTCTGCCATAGGGTATGTCCTCTGCTATAGGCTATGTCCTCTGCTATAGGGTATGTCCTCTGCTATAGGCTATGTCCTCTGCTATAGGCTATGTCTTCTGCTATAGGCTATGTCCTCTGCTATAGGCTATGTCCTCTGCTATAGGCTATGTCCTCTGCTATAGGGTAGACAGTTTCGACTGAGCTGTGCTTTTCCCTCTATTTCTTACCATGCATCTATCCTACATTGAGCTACCATACCGTAAGACTTCGGACTTCTGTTTTTAAGCCAGAGGATGAGTCGTATTTCACTGTTAGTTTTTTCACTAATAATTGTACATTTTCAGTTATAAAATTGACGATAACATGTTTTATTTTTTTATTTAAAGTACTGATGATGCGTGTACTGTTTCTTCATGCGTCGTATACGTGTGCTTACTGTGACTGTCACCCTGACACAAGGTAGCTACTTCCCATGGCGTTGCTGGACAGTAGTGCTTGTCAAGCAGGAGCTAAGGCCACTGTGTCCTGGTGCTGTTGCCATTCCTGCCCTCCCCATTGAGTAGACTGTATGTGCATGTATAAAGGTGACATCTACATGGTTATCAATAGTAGTTATTTTTTGTGTAGACCGCTATCCTATTTGAAATAAAATCATGGGAAGGGAAAAAATTGGCCGCATTTGATTACGGTGACACGACTATGATACCCAATAGGAAGCTTCCCACTGGGCATCACGATTAGGTCAGCACGCATGTCCATACAACACCAGTGCACTGGTCACTGCTTATTGACTCGTCATGCAGCCCAATCAGCCACGCAAAAGAGGTCTTGAGTGCCAACAAATCTGCCCAATTAGCTGATTCGCTTTCATACACCCACTCCTTTCGACGCAGCCACTCGCCCATACTCCGATCGCCATATTGGCCTGCAGCTATCCATATTTGGAAATTGGCTGGGTTTATGACTTTGTGGCTGTGGTAACTAGTGACACTCAGCCTTCTTTCTTCTCTCCCAGAGACCATTGTGATAGTCTCGCTGCCTACCTCTGAGTCCCTCCTCCTCTCTCCATCTGTCTCTAATCTATGTTACTCTTTCTCGTCCCATCGCCAGGTTGCTAGGTAACTGTGGTCCTTTGATCTAAAAGAGCAGGATGACAGGCACACATAATTGTGATGAAACACACACACACACACACACACACACACACACACACACACACACATAACCTTCACATACCTTCATTCAAATTGCACCGTTGACACAAAACGATGAACACGAGGGAGGGGAAGAGAGAGGAGAGAAGGAGGGGAAACGGGAGAGAGAAAAGGGAGAGAAGTAGAGGAAGAAAGAGATGGGTGGCTGGGAGATTGATGCAGCACTTTTTCCATATTGATAGAGATTGCCCAGGGCCTGTATCCACAAAGCGTTTCAGAGTAGAAAATTGGTCATAAGTGCTGAGAATAGAGACGTTTTACTCCTACTCTTCAGGGTAAAAATAAAAGCTATGCATGAAGCCTCTTTAGTCATAGTCGACAAATATTTAGGAGACCTCATGAGCTGTCCTAACCCTTTAAAGAGCTACCAGCAGGCATCTTGATAACAGAAAAATGCAGTGAGTCAATGGTTCCTGCGCCACATGCAATTGCTTTGGAGTTGTTAAAATAATGTTTTGATATTTCTATATCATTAATCCATAAATAATCACAGTAACTCTTGTGCCATTGACAATGATTTCACGAGGCCTATTCAAATCAAATCAAGTTTATTTTATATAGCCCTTCGTACATCAGCTAATATCTCGAAGTGCTGTACAGAAACCCAGCCTAAAACCCCAAACAGAAAGCAATGCAGGTGTAGAAGCACGGTGGCTAGGAAAAACTCCCTAGAAAGGCCAAAACCTAGGAAGAAACCTAGCGAGGAACCAGGCTATGAGGGGTGGCCAGTCCTCTTCTGGCTGTGCCGGGTGGAGATTATAACAGAACATGGCCAAGATGTTCAAAATGTTCATAAGTGACAAGCATGGTCAAATAATAATCAGGAATAAATGTCAGTTGGCTTTTCATAGCCGATCATTAAGAGTTGAAAGCAGCAGGTCTGGGACAGGTAGGGGTTCCATAATATTCACATGATATTCCTAAATACTTATAACAAATAAGATAATTAAATGTTTTTCTTTCGATTATTTAATTACCTATGTTATTTCAAGTTATGAATTTGGAGAGCAATATCGTTAATTGCTTAAATAAAACAATAAAAAAATGCCTAAATTGGGAATGCCTATAAATAAAAATTAAATAAATATAAATTGGGCAAATTTAGACATCTTGGGCTTTTGACTGTGTTTGATGAAAAAGATAGACCTTTCAAACACTGTATGCAACGTCGTTTGAAACATTATCAGCAAGTGACTTGATGCCGACTGTGTGTTGATAATGGTAATATTGTCAAAATTCTGCTTTTAACAACCATCAAAATTGGTTAAAAAAAAGTTATGCATGCCACCATATTAGGAGATAATTAAGAAAAGTGAACCTGTCAGGCAACATTATATAAATCGTTTTACTATTGCAACACTTGATGTACAGTCACATTCACCGTGGTTGCCTGCTACAGGCTATAGTGTTCATAGCTGACTATGCCTCATTGCGATTGGTTATTCCCCATCATTTGCAACAATGTCCATGCGGTACCTCAAACTGTCGTGATTACCAGCTGAGAAACTTTCATTAATTGATTTTACTCCTGGCTCAGAGTTTGTCTGAGCAGTGTCTTAATTAACATCATTCTAAAACCTACTCTGAGCTGGGAGTTTTTTGTTGTTGTCTTTTACCAGTGTTTCTCAGGATTCCTAGGACTTTTTCTGAGATGCTACATGGATATGGGCCCAGGTCTGCTCTGCCATCTGGTGGAACAGACATCCCATTGCTCTTTACATGCTATATTCATGTTTTAGGGGAATCTATACTGAACAAAAATATGAACACAACATGTAAATTGTTGGTCCCATGTTTCATGAGATGAAATAAAAGTTGCCAGAAATGTTCCATACACACAAAAATATTATTTCTCTTAAATTCTGTAACTAAGTAAAATCTTTGAAATTGTTGCATGTTGCGTTTATGTTTTTGTTCAGTACATTTGGTGTTGTTCCCGGATGGGATTGTTTAGACTACTTGATTTAAATCCTTACATCATCTAAATGTTATGATTATATTAAATTCATATTAAATGGGGCTACCAAGTGGCGCAGCCGTATAAGGCAGGCTTGATTCCAGGCTGTATCACAACTGGCCGTGATTGGGAGTCCCATAGGGCGGCGCACAATTGGCCCAGTTTCGTCCAGGTTAGGGTTTGGCCGGAGTAGGCCGTTATTGTAAATAAGAACAAATTCTTTACTGACTTGCCTAGTTAAATAAAGGTAAAATAATTTAAAAATAATAATAACAAAATGCATTATGGGTGGTCCTTTAAACAGTATACAGTGCATTTGGAAAGTATTTAGACCCCTTGACTTTTTCCACATTTTGTTACGTTACAGCCTGATTCTAAAATTAATTAAATAGTTTTCCCCCCCTCATCAATCTACACACAACACTCCATAATGACAAAGCAAAAACAGGTTTTTAGAAATGCTTGTAAATATATATATTTTTAAAACTGAAGTATCACAACTTTTGACTGGTACGGTATATAATAGTTTTTCCCCCTCATCAATCTACACACAATACCCCGTAAGGACATCACAATACCCCATAATGACAAAGAAAAAACAGGTTTTTATAAAAACAAAAATGAAATATCAAATTTACATAAGTATTCAGACCATTTACTCAGTACTTTGTTGAAGCACCTTTGGCCACAATTACAGCCTCGAGTCTTCTTGGGTATGACGCTACAAGCTTGGCACACCTGTATTTGGGGAGTTTCTCCTTATTCTTCTCTGCAGATCCTCTCAAGCTCTGTCAGGTTGGATAGGGAGCGTTGCTGCACAGCTATTTTCAGGTTTCTCTAGAGATGTTCGATTGGGTTCAAGTTCGGGCTCTGGCTGGGCCACTCAAGGACAATCAGAGACTTGTCCTGAAGCCACTCCTGCGTTGTCTTGGCTGTGTGATTAGGGTCATTGTTCTGTTGGAAAGTGAACCTTCGCCCCAGTCTGAGGTTCTGAGCGCTCTGGAGCAGGTTTTCATCAAGGATCTATCTGTACTTTGCCCTGTTCATCTTTCGCTCGATCCTGACTAGTCTACCAGTCTCAAAACATCCCTACAGCATGATTCTGCTACCACCATGCTTCACCGTAGGGATGGTGCCTGGTTTCCTCCAGATGTGACGCTTGGCATTCAGGCCTTCAATCTTGGTTTCATCAGACCAGAGAATCGTGTTTCTCATGGTCTGAGAGTCTTAAGGTGCCTTTTGGCAAACTCAAAGCGGGCTGTCATGTGCCTTTTATTGAGGAGTGGCTTCCGTATGGCCACTCCACCATAAAGGCCTGATTGGTGGAGGGCTGCAGAGATGGTTGTCCTTCTGGAAGGTTCTCCCTCACCACAGAGGAACTCTGGAGCTCTGTCAGAGTGACCATTGTGTTCTTGGTCACCTGCCTGACAAAGGCCCTTCTCCCCCAATTGCTGTTTGGCCAGGCAGCCAGCTCTAGGAAGAGTCTTGGTGGTTCCAAAATACTTCAATTTAAGAATGATGGAGGCCACTGTGTCCTTGGGGACCTTCAAATGCTGCAGAAGTTACCCTTCCTCAGATCTGTACCTCGACACAATCCTGTCTCATAGCTCTATGGACAATTCTTTTGACCTCATGGCTTTGTTTTTGCTCTGACATGCACTGTCAACTGTAGGACCTTAAATATACAGGTGTGTGCCTTTCCAAATCATGTCCAATCAATTGAATTTACCACAGGTGAACTCCAATCAAGTTGTAGAAACATCTCAAGGATGATTAATGGAAACAGGATGCACCTGAGTTCAATTTATTTTGAGACTCATAGCAAAGGGTCTGAATACTTATGTAAATAAGGTATTTCTGTTTTTTTCTCATTATGGTGTATTGTGTGGAGATTGCTGAGTTAAAAAATTATAATAATACATTTTAGAATACTGCTGTAACATGGGATGTGGGAAAATCAAGGGGTCTAAATACTTTCCGAAATCACTGTAATTGTGCACAAAGTGATGCTGATTGAGTGGACCTCTTCAAATGTAATTAACTTGTTCATACATCCAACCATGTTTACAAGATAAGGCACAATTATGATTACGTGATTTTCAAACAGATAAGGCCCAATTCCCACTACAGTGTGATTTGTTATTGAGTCTTATGTAGATGATGAGACATCAGAGCACTGGAAAGAAAACAAGGGATGATGTTGGAGGACTCCATATTAGTGTTTCAAAATGACATAATCATAAGATAAATGAAATTGCTTTGTGCACATTGACGGGCTAATATGGCCCAGTATTACTCCTTAGTCCAAGGACCTTACATGCTCTGTTTAAAGGGCAAATTGGCTCTGAAGACAAAACTGCCAAATACTCCCATCTCAACGTGAATCGATTCTCAATTGCGGTATGGTTCTAGAAACATAAATCCCTCTACTTTTATATCACATCAAAATAATTTCACAAATGGAGAATACACACTTACTGTACACTGATCTAACCAATTTTAACAAAGTTGCAGCCTACAGTATTTTTCAGTGGCAACACGTTTGTGGCCTGTCTTCCGTTTACACACAGGTGTAATTAGCACAGGTAGTCCACTCTGTCTTCCGTATGCTTTCTGTAAACAAGCACTGTAACATGGGAATATGGCCGTGTGGGAACCCTAATAAAGGTGTGTATTGTGATGAATGGGTTCATTCATACTTGATACGTGTGCGAATACACTAGAGCATGGCAGCAGTTATGAACATGGCTATTTAGCATATAGTCGCATGTTTTTGCTACTTGCCTTCGTCTAATGACTTTTATGTGTAATGGAACTGAGAGTCATGATCAACGGCTGGGGCTAATTGAGACCTTCTGCAAATAGAAAACATGAAAGATGCAATACGCAGAAATCGCTCCTCCATTCCCTGGTTGCAAAAATTCGAATAGTTCGCCTAATTTTAGTTTACGTGACAAAACAAATACATGTTTAGAGAATCATTGTACCATCCAAACCTGTAAAAATAAAAAAAAATCCGTAACCAAAAATATAGTTTTTTCAGCTGTAATAGATGCAAAAGTAAAAGACGCAAAAACGAAATTTAAGAACGGGAAGCATAGAAACAACGTACATAGAACAGATATACAGCTTCTTAGGCTTGCTTTCAATGAGAATGACAGATCTATAAAACATTTCTATGTGAATTTGGTCAGTCGTATAAAAAGGAAAAATGTGCAGCTTTAAATTAAATCGAATCATGGTTTTACGTTTCGCTTACTTACCTATAATGCAGGCATCATCGGTAGGCATATTATTCTCGATTTAACGGTTGATAATCTTGTGTTGCAATACTGTCAAAATTACTCACGCCTAGAAAGTGTTTCCACTAGATAGCACAGCCACAAAGTAAAAATTGGCGATATTATAAAAATGTATGAAAACAATAATCTACTTTTTGGTCTTAATTTAAGGTTAGGTTCAATCATAAGGTTATCCGTGTGGTTACGGTTAAGATTATGTTTAAAATCAGATTTTAAGAAGATCAATTGTAGAAGTAGGCGGGGTTTATGACTTTGTGGCCGTGTTAACTAGTGACGAGCCTAGAAAGTTGACGATCATAGGCAATCTTTTCGACAGTGATGGAAAAGCCACTGCGCTGAAGCTGTTGCCAGAAGTAGATATAATTGCGACAGTAGGGGCAGTGTCGAAAGTGTTGTTAGGTAACGTTAGCTAGCTAGATGGGATAGCCGCCCAGCCACACACATTGGATAAGGTTCGAATGTGAAGGTCCTTGCAACTCTTCAAAGACATCGATAGCGTGTCCGACATAATATTGTTTCCCATGCTGTTTTTCTTATTGATAAACAATTTCGCGTCAAGGAGCCTGTACGTCAGATGTGATGTCACGATTAGCAGCCTGTCTTTTAGCATTGTGGGACGTGTAATGTAAGCAGCAAACAACGGGGCTTGTTTGTAATGTATGTGTTTTCCAAATAGCAATCTAAACGGGTCGCGGTATAAGTAGTTTAGAGGAAACTCCACTTTTCGACATTGCGCGCAAATATCGGTCTTGTGTCATCAAAACAGTTTCGGGAGAGGAGTGTATACGTCTCTCTTGAGGAAGTGGGATGTGGCCAGACTGTATTAATGTTGCCGACCAAGATATGAAACTCATTGTAGCAGTGCTTTTGGAGGCTTGCTACATTTTAAATACTAGGTTAGACTTAGTGCTGAACGCGAGCCCATTTGACGAATTCGATGAAGACACCCCTCGGTGCTCGAAATTGTGTTGGGGGTTGCTCAGATTACCAAACTGATATCAACATGTGAATTAAAGATTGCCTATTTTATTTTATTGAAAGCCATTGAATTGCGAATGTCAACTCAACATCAGATAATGGACTCATCTTTAGCTTTGGGAAGACTGGAAATCAATAGACCCATGGTGAACCTGGGGACTTGTCTCTCCGGCTCGGTGAAGGAGAAGAACGCTCAGGGAGGATCGCAGGCGGCGCACCTGAACGGATGTGTTCCGCTCTCCCATCAGGTGGCCGGTCATAAGTATGGCGTTGATAAAGTAGGTCAGTGACTGATCAAATGTGTTTTCCTTTCGCCACGGTGCATGTGTATCCACTAGTGAGTGGCATTTCATTGTGTAATCTTGGTCTGCATGGTGGAATAGCTCTCCTTTGGTTCAATTACTATACTTCAGAAAAGCTGACAGAAGTAGGCTACACTGTCTTCCCAGGATTGTTTATCTCCAGGACAATAATCCTGAGTAAGGAAGCCACTGTTATAGGTTTCATCATGTCAGTCAATAACAGAATAGAGCACCTGCTTGAAGTCTTTTGTGTACTTCGGTTGATGCACGTAGTATCAGCTCTCTAACTATTGTAATGTAGGAACTGAAACCCAGGGTTGTAATCATTAGCCAAACAGTTAAAACGAATTTCTATTGGACAAATTCAGGTAGGTCTCTCGCCGTTTTTGTTTTGTTTGCTTCTGTTTAAGAAATGTTTTGCAACCGAATCAGCGGGAGGGGGTTCTTCATCACTCCTGATCGTCCACTTAGTTATAGCCTGCAACTTGCCAGTGGCTATAACCTAAATCAAGAAATAGGATTACAAAACCCAATGCCTGAAGTAAGACTCCCTTAGCTAAAACTGAACTGTCAAGAGTGGGAACAACCAATGTATTATTTCTGGCCTGGGAGACAGTGACAGAGCACCAGTGTAAATGGGATTTAATCCTGGTTGTCTCTGCTAAGAGCCTTTCAGTTGAATCCTACACCCAGGAGGGAATAGGTGTCACAATTGTATTTAGGTCACTTAATACTCTTGATACAGCTAACCTCTGAGTTGATTAAACACTGATACTTGGGAGTGTTCATTTCCTACCATTTTACAATTTCAAGTGATTTCAGTTGTAAGAATCAAGCTGTGCCCGAGGCAGTCAAACTCTGACATATCTCAGAGAGGAGTGTGGTCCAATGCTTTTTCCAACTTCCATCTTATATTAGAGCAGTCTCACACACTGAGTGTATAGTGTCAGACTATAGGTTACTGGTGTTCAGGTGTTTTGGAATAAGGTCCATTGTTTTATGACTTCATGTAAAACACAAGTTAACCTTTGCATTTCTCAGTTAGGTATTACAGGTTTCCAAATGGCAATCTGTTTGGACCTGTCTGGGTTTGCAAAGGTATGGTGTATATTACTATATACACTTTTGTAACTTTCAAGCTTTTTAAATCTGATTTTAAATCTAGTGGCATTTTTGGGTACTTCAGATTATCACAGGTGTCTGTAATTATCTCTGGCTCTCTGTGTGGCCTTATCACATGTAAAATAATCAAATAAGATGATTTTAAAATAAACAGATAGAATGACAAAGCTGTAAAACATTATCCTAAATATAAACCACCACTTAGTGAATAGCCATGATGTTTAATATGAGGGTTTCAGCAAGAAATATCCTTTATATATTTTTGAATGTTTTATTTGACCATGTCAATTTGTCGTTGTTGTAAATGTTTTGGCACCAAACTAGTGGCAGTTGTGAATATAGTCAATAGTTGGAAGAGTTACAGAGCTAATTCAAAATAATACCAATGGTGATTAGATGCTTTTTTCCTTAATTATGCTATTTTTCTCTTGGACCATATGGTCTATCCATTAGAAACTCAGACAATATGAATGTATTTATAAAAAAGTGTGATTCATGTATAAATTACCTAGATTGCCATAGATTACCTGTTTAAAAACCAACATTACAGAAGATTCCGGTAACCTTGGTAAATGACCAGTAGCTTTGCAACCCTAGCCCTGTCTGAATTCTTTAGAAATGTATCCTTCCTTTTTCTCTTGAAGTAACTACACATCTAACATGGCTGCACAGCTGTGAAAGCTAGGGACCCCTCAGCCACTAACATGGCTGCACAGCTGTGAAAGCTAGGGACCCCTCAGCCACTAACATGGCTGCACAGCTGTGAAAGCTAGGGACCCCTCAGCCACTAACATGGCTGCACAGCTGTGAAAGCTAGGGACCCCTCAGCCACTAACATGGCTGCACAGCTGTGAAAGCTAGGGACCCCTCAGCCACATAGGCATGTCTGATCAGGGGTTATTTAGCAGGAAGAGGATGTCTTTTTGAAATATTCGAACTAGGCCTTTGTGGCAACTAGTACTAGATCTTTACTAAGTGTCAGAATGACCCACAACTTTTGTTACAACAGGCATATTGCAACATCCCGATGGCACAGTACTCAAACAGCTCCAGCCCCCTCCCAGAGGTCCTAGAGAGATGCAGTTCTACAGCAAGGTAACCATCTGTGTATTTTGATGCTGGAAAAAATGATTACAAATGTGATACCTGAAAGTACAACTATTTTTACAGTACAGTATTCTCTATGAAATGACTCTCCGTTCTACATGAAGTCCGCAAAAAGTCATCCCTTTTAATGTCTACAAAATGTTACTTTGTGTACTTGGGAACAATTTTCCCATGTCAGTTTGAACAAAGTTTATGTTCAAGTTGATGTGTAGATTAAATTAGTTAATAAAAAGTGAGTGAATAGTCCTTAAACCCTTCTATCTTTCATTCTCCCTGAGTAGCTATTGAGGAAGCCTAGCAGGCAACACTGCACACTAATGTAGTCCACGTCTTTACTAACTCACTGGGTAAGGTCGGCATACTCTCTGCATATAAACCAGTGGGCTATCTGTTTATTGAAGGGCTTATGAAAGATGTTTGTCTCGACGTGTCCATTGCAACATTTATCCAGAGGGTTATGAGGGCTTTCCACCGGAACCACTTACTCCCCTATTGTTAAAGTGGACTAAATGTCCACAAGATGAAATGGTTGCTTTGGAAACACTCTCTTACAGAGGAATCATGTATTGGTAGTTCAACTTGGCTACTTCCACCATCATTTCATGGTAGTGAACTATAAAAGGGAAGGAAAAAGAGGTTTGTATTGTACTATGCATTACTTCTAATAAAAATAAATGAAGAAAACATTTTTATTTTCACATACACCGGACAGATGCTGGGAAATGTTTTTGTTGTACTGGATCCAGCTATTGTAGCTGGAGTAAATTAGGGTTAAGTGCCTTGCTCATAGGCACACCGGCAGATTTTTCACATTGATACTACGTAACCGATCTTTTGGTTACTGGCCAAATGCTCTAACTGCTAGCCTAGCTGCCACCCCTACATGTGACATGTTGGTTAAACAACACCCTAATCAAATAAGACACTGAAATTCCCACATAGAGATGGTGATTAGTTCTGTCACATGAGCTGATTTGATTCTTCAAGGATGTGCTTTGCTTCTTCCAGGTCTACGCTGAGGACTGTGGCGACCCGTGTCTGTTGGACCTCCAGCATCACCTCCCTAAATACTTTGGCACCTGGTCCTCGCCTGAATCTCCTGACGGTAAACACCGGTCCATAAGAAATCACTAGGACAATCACTAGGACATTATTTCAGCATTACTTCAACATGTACCAGGGCCTGTATTCATAAAGGAACTCTGAGGAGGAGTGCTAATCTAGGATCAGGTCCTCCCTGCCCATTATATCATAAGTCATTTGGATCTAAAAGGCAGAAACTGATCCTAGGACAGCACTTCGTTTAAAAATACACTGGCGGGAATGCGGTTTTAACCAATTAGCATTCAGGATTAGACCCACCCGGTGTATAAATGTAAACAATCATGGCAGTGCTTTGCTACTAGAAATACTGTATGGCTGTAGGGGTGAAACACCGCCTCTTCTATCATTCTAGTGGCTAAATGTGTTGATTTTATATTTCTAATTCTCTAACGTCTCTCATGCCATGTTTCTGCGACCTCTGATGACATCACAGAGCTGTACCTGAAACTGGAGGACGTGACTCGGCGGTTCCAGAAGCCTTGTATTATGGATGTCAAGATCGGCCAGAAAAGCTACGACCCCTACGCCTCCCAAGAGAAGCGGGACCAGCAGATCAAGAAGTACCCTCTCATGGAGGAGATTGGCTTCCTGCTTCTCGGAATGAGGGTGAGTCTTCCTCTTCAGCCTCATGGGTCCCCCCCACTGGGTTGAAAAGGGCTCTCCATCTGCTAATGTCATTTTATTGAGAGGGGCTATATGAATCCGTGAGTGGCAGTACCTTAGGGCTTATTCTGACTAATGAGTCTGTGGAGAGGTGTCGCAAAGATATTTCTACTTTTCATTTTAAAGTTCAGCTTGGCAACTCGGGATTCTTGCTCGGCAGCAATATTTACAGTAAATATCACAGTAGCCATTAGCATCCTTTAACAAACTATTAATAAACTATGTGAGCAACTTCTCACCAAGTTACACTCCTGAATAATGCAACTATTCACAAGAATGTGCAGACAATTGAGGGTTTATTTTCTCAAGACAATAGCCCATAAAGCATTGCTGGGCTGGCTAACATATGCTTCATCAAGTAGCCTATCAAAAATGAATGCATACCACTCATACAAATATAGAAGTTGTTTATTATACAGCGCTAGGTAGAAAGCTATACACAGTCATTTCTGTATCTTCATCATATCATAAATCATTGGCTACTAGTTAATGATGAGCTACTTTAGTGTATAAAAGTTACCTTAGAACAAACCTGGCATCAATTGATCAATATCATGCAAATCATTACATGAGCTTAACGTTGTTAGTTCACTGGGGACTTCCTGATTGCTGTTCCAGCTTTCTGTTCCTGCTTGCTGTTGAATGACCGTGTTCTGAGATTCCCGTAAAGCTTCGGGCAACAATTTCAGAGTAACCGCCTATTAGATAATCATTAGTGTTGACTTGGCATTAGCAGCCATTAAGACTGTAACGGTAGGGAAAGGGCAGAATTTGAGGTTGTTTCTATAAGAAAGGTTGTTTAGTTCACTTCTGATTTCCACTGTGTTCATTATATTAATAGTTTATTTCTGTCAAGGTTGAAAAATACGTTTTTAAAGAAAAACTTTGAGCGCTTTTGCCAGAGCTCAACTCCATTGACACTAAACAAACATATGAACGCGACGTGTAAAGTGTTGGTCCCATGTTTCATGAGCTGAAATAAAAGATCCCAGAAGTGAATGGATTCCAAAAGCTATTTCGCTCAAATTCTGTACACAACTTTGTTTACGTCCCTGTTATTGAGCTTTTCTCCTTTGCCAAGAGAGTCCATCCACCTGACAGGTGTGGCATATTAAGAAGCTGAATAAACAGAATGATCATTACACAGGTGCAGCTTGTGCTAGGGATGATAAAAGGCCATCTAAAATGTGCAGTTTTTTTGTCATACAACACAATGCACAGTGTGCAATTGGCATGCTGACTGCAGGAATGTCAACCCGAGCTGTTGCCAGAATTGAATGTCAATTTCTCTACCATAAGCCACCTCTAACGTCATTTTAGAGAATTGGGCAGTGCGTCCAACTGGCCTCATAGACCACGTGTATGGTGTCGTGTGGGCGAGCGGTTTGCTGATGTCAACGTTGTGAACATACTGCCCCATGGTGGGGTTATGGTATGGGTAGGCATAAGCTATGGACAACAGACACAATTGCATTTTATCAATGGCAATTTGAATGCACAGAGATACCGTGACGAGATCCTGAGGCCCATTGTTGTGCCATTCATCCTCCGCCATCGCCTCATGTTTCAGCATGATAATGCACTGCCCCATGTCACAAGGATCTGTACACAATTCCTGGAAGCTGAAAATGTCCCAGATCTTCCATGGCCTGCATACCCACCAGAATTGTTGCATTTACACGTTTGTTCAGTATAGTTGCAAAACCAGTTAAATTAGTATTGAACAATTTTGTATTTAATTTTTTAATTTTAACCAGGTAGGCCAGTTGAGAACAAGTTCTCATTTACAACAGTGACCTGGCCAAGATAAAGCAAAGCAGTGTGACAAAAACACAGTTACACATAAACATACAATCAATAACACAATAGAACAATCTATGTAGTGTGTGCAAATGTAGAAGATTAGGGGCGGTAAGGTAATATAGAGGCAAAATAATTACAATTTGGCATTAACACTGGAGTGATAGATGTGCAGATGATGATGTGCAAGTAGAGATACTGGGGTGCAAAAGAGCAAGAGGATAAGTAACAATATGGGGATGAGGTAGTTGGGTGTGCTATTTACAGATTGGCTGTGTACAGGTACAGTGATCGGTAAGCTGCTCTGACAGCTGATGCTTAAAGTTAGAGAGGGAGATATGTCAGACGAGTTGTTTTCCGTTAATATGGTAATCGCAGGAACACAATGACAATCCATCCAAGGGTGTTTACCAGGTGTTCACACACCTGCCTGGGCAGCCGAACCAGAGTGGCAGGATTAGAGACTGGAAGGATAATTTAGGTGCATTTTGTTATTGCTATTTTATTAGGATTACAATTATCTGTTTCAAAAACAGCAGCTACTCTTCCTGGGGTCCATACAACACATGATATAATACAGAACCTTTTAACAGACAAAAAACATCTCAACGACAGAACTACATACTTTTAAAAGAGACTATGGGGCTACAGATGAAACGGAGACTCTGGGTCTACAAGTCAGTCACATCTATCATTTTCATGCTTGCATACATACAGTGCCAGTCACCTACTCATTCAAGGGTTTTGCTTTAGTTTTACTATTTTCTACATTGTAGAATAATAGTGAAGACATCAACTATAAAATAATGCATATGGAATCATGTAGTAACCAAGAAAGTGTTAAGCAAATCAAAATATATTTGAGACTCTTCAAAGTAGCCAACCTTTGCCTTGATGACAGCTTTGCACACTTGGCATTCTCTCAACCAGCTTCATGAGGTAGTCACCTGGAATGAATTAATTAACAGGTGTGCCTTGTTAATTTGTGGAATTTCCTTAATGTATTTGAGCCAATCAGTTGTGTTGTGACAAGGGTAGGCGTGGTATACAGAAGATAGCCCTATTTGGTAAAAGACCAAGTCCATATTATGACACAAACAGCTCAAATAAGCAAAGAGAAATGACAGTCCATCATTACTTTAAGACATGAAGGTCAGTCAATCTGGAAATTGTCCAGAACTTTGAAGGTTTTTTCAAGTGCAGTTGCAAAAACCATCAAGCGCTATGATAAACTGGCTATCATGAGGACCGCCACAGAAAAGGAAGACCCAGAGTTACCTCTGCTGCAGAGGATAAGTTCATTAGTTACCAGCCTCAGAAATTGCAGCCCAAATAAATGCAGTAGACGCATCTCAACATCAACTGTTCAGAGGAGACTGTGTGAATCAGGCCTTCAGGGTCGAATTGCTGCAATGAAACCACTACTGAAGGACACCAATAAGAAGAGGAGACTTGCTTGGGCCAAGAAGCACAAGCAATGTGCTTGGACATTAGACCGGTGGAAATCTGTCTTTTGGTCTGATGAGTCCAAATTTGAGATTTTTGGTTCCAACCGCAGTGTCTATGTGAGACGCAAAGTAGGTTAAAGTAGGTTAAAGTAGGTTAACTTCTTGGCGCTACGGATCCCTTTAGCGGGATCATTTTCCTAAACAACCGCTGAATTGCAGGGCGCCAAATATTACAAAAAATATTTAGAATCATGCAATCACAAGTGAAATATACCAAAACACAGCTTAGCTTGTTGTTAATCCACCTATCGTGTCAGATTTTGAAAATATGCTTTACAGCGAAAGCAATCAAAGCTTTTGTGAGTGTATCAATCAATGCTAGAACAGCTAGCCCCAAATTAGCATGGTCACAAAAGTCAGAAAAGCAATAAAATTAATCGCTTACTTTTGATAATCTTCAGATGTTTGCACTCACGAGACTCCCAGTTACACAATAAATGTTATTTTTGTTTGATAAATATTACATTTATAACAAAAAAAACGCCATTTGGGTTGCGCGTTATGTTCAGAAAACCACAGCCTCGTTCCGTTCGACGAAAATTCCAAAAAGTATCCGTAATGTTCGTAGAAACATGTCAAATGTTTTTTATAATCAATCCTCAGGTTGTTTTTAAACATACATAATCGATAATATTTCAACCGGACCGTAACCTATTCAATAAAAGAGAGAAAGAAAATGGAGAGCTACCCCTCTCGCGCGCAGGAACTAATCAAAGGACACCTTACTAGTTTTGAAAAATCTCGCTCATTTTTCAAAATAATAGCCTGAAACTATGTCTAAAGCCTGGTCACAGCCTGAGGAAGCCATTGGAAAAGGAATCTGGTTGATACCCCTTTAAATGGAAGAAAGACGGGAAATGAAACACAGATAAAAAAAATAAAAAAATCACGTCCGGGTTAGATTTCCTTAGGTTTTCGCCTGCAAAATCAGTTTTGTTATACTCACAGAAAACATTTTGACAGTTTTGGAAACTTTGGAGTGTTTTCTATCCTAATCTGTAAATTATATGCATATTCTACGATCTGGAGCTGAGAAATAGTCCGCTTCCCTGAGAACGTTATTTTTAAAAATATAAAAAATATGGCCCCTAGCGTCAAGAAGTTAACGGGTGATCTCTGCATGTGTGGTTCCCACCGTGAAGCATGGAGGTGGGGGTGCTTTGCTGGTGACAGTCAGTGATTTGTATTTAGGATTCAAGGAACACTTAACCAGCATGGCTACCACAGCATTCTGCAGCAATACGCCATCCCATCTGGTTTGTGCTTAGTGGGACTATCATTTGTTTTTCAACAGGACAATGACCCAACCCACCTCCAGGCTGTGTAAGTGCTATTTGTCCAAGAAGGAGATTGATGGAGTGCTGCATCAGATGACCTGGCCTACACTTTCACCCGACCTCAACCCAATTGAGATGATTTGGGATGAGCTGGACCGCAGTGTGAAGGAAAAGCAGCCAACAAGTGCTCAGCATGTGGGAACTCCTTCAAGACTTTTGGAAAAACATTCCAGGTGAAGCTGGTTGTGAGTGACAAGTGTGCAAAGCTGTCATCAAAGCAAAGGCTGGTTTGAAGAATCTCAAATATATCAAATATATTTTGATTTAACACTTTTTGGTTACTACATGATTCCATGTGTTCATAGTTTTGACGTCTTCACTATTATTCTACGATGTAGAAAAGAGTAAAAATAAAGAAAAACCCTTGAATGAGTAAGTGTGTCAACTTTTGACTGGTACTGTACAAGTTATTTAGGTCAGGCGTTGGTTTTAAGCTCATTTTGCTGTTTGCCTGGGTATTTTGAGATGGAATGGCATTTCATCTCATTAGTCTGCCGTGACCTTCCAATTCCCCAGTTCCTGTCAGACTGGCTCCACACCTCACAAGGTTAATGTTTATGTGAAGAGTTCAATACCTCATTCAGGTCCATTCTGACGTCTCTCTGTTTGGTCATCACTGACAAATCAATCACACAGGGCCAATACCAACACAACGCTATTCTACCATTCCATAATGACTTACAGAAGAGCAAAGACCTCATCTCCACCCCAAGGACCAAAGCATGCCTATGTAACATTGTAACATACAGGTAACTGCCAAAATAAAGGAAACACTTATACAGGCCATCAGACTGTTAAATAGTCACCCTTAGCGGGACTCCGACAGTACCCTGAACATAGTCACTTTTACTAGCCGGCTACCACCCAGTATTCTACCCTGCACCTTAGACTCCTTCACTATGTACATAGTCACTGGTCACTTTAAAACTTCTTGACGCACGGATCCCTTTAGCGGGATCATTTTCACCAACAACCGCTGAATTGCAGAGCGCCAAATACCAAGAAAATTGCTAAAAAAATGTATAGTCACGAAATGACAAGTGCAATATAGCATAACACAGCTTAACTTGTTGTTAATCCACCTGTCATGTCAGATTTTGAAAATATGCTTTACAGCGAAAGCAATCCAAGCGTTTGTGAGTTTATCGATCACTAGACAATACATTAAGAACACCTAACAGCCATGTAGATTGGTCACGAAAGCCAGAAAAGCAATAAAATTAATCGCTTACCTTTGATCTTCGGATGTTTGCACTCACGAGACTCCCAGTTACACAATAAATGTTCCTTTTGTTTGATAAAGATTTTTTTTATATCAAAATACCTACATTTGTTTGGCGCGTTATGTTCAGTATTCCACAGCCTTAGGCAGGTCATCAAGGCTTGGCGAATAGTATCCGTAAAGTTCGTAGAAACATGTCAAACGTTTTTAATAATCAATCCTCATGTTGTTTTTAAAATCAATAATCGATAATATTTCAACCGGACTGTAAACTATTCAATACTGGAGAGAAAGAAAATGTCCAGCAACGAGTGTCGCGCGCATCAACTAATGGAGGGACATCCGTGTATCAACTGACGCGTTTTGATAAATCTCGCAAATTTTTCACTATAAATGCTTGAAACTATGTCTAAAGACTGTTCACACCCTGAGGAAGCCACAGAAAAAGGAATCTGGTTGATATCCCTTTAAATGGACGAAAGGCAGGCAATGGAACAGTGCTTTTTTTGCCTGAAAAATCAGTTCTGTTATACTCACAGACAATATTTTGACAGTTTTGGAAACTTTAGAGTGTTTTCTATCTTACTCTGTCAATTATATGCATATTCTAGCATCTGGACCTGAGAAATAGGCAGCTTACAATGGGAATGTTATTTTTCCAAACATAAATTCTGCCCCCTAGCTTCAAGAGGTTATTAACAATGTTTTACCCACTGCATATGCGTACTGTATTCTAGTCCTGCATCATCTTGCTTTCAGAAAGTATTCACACCCCTTGACATTTTCCTCATTTTGTTACAAAGTGGGAGTAAAATAGATTTAATTGTCATTGTTCGTCAAAGATCTACACAATACTCATGTCAAAGTGGAAGAAAATTCTAATGTTTGTAAAAAAGTAACCTAAAACAACCCCCTGAGTCAATACATGCAGGTTCACCTTTGACAGTGATTACAGCTCTGACTCTTTCTGGGTAAGTTTCTAAGAGCTTTCCACACCTGGATTGTGCAACATTTTCCTGTTTTTAATTATTCAAGCTCTGTCTAATTGGTTGTTGATCATTGCTAGACAACCATTTAAGTCTTGTCATAGATCTTCAAGCAGATTTAAGTCAAAACAGTAATGGATATTCACCCTTCTTGTTAAGCCACTCCAGTGTAGATTTGGCCTTGTGTTTTAGGTTATTGTCCATCTGGAAAGTGAATTAATCTCAGTGTCTGGTGGAACGCAGACTGAACCAGGTTTTCCTCTAGGATTTTGTCTGTGCTTAGCTCAATTCACTTTCTTTTTTTTGTTCTGAAAAACTACCCAGTCCTTAACGATTACAAGCATACAGTGGCTTGTGAAAGTATTCACCCCCTTGGCATTTTTCCTATTTTATTTCCTTACAACCTAGAATTAAAATAGATTTTTTGTGGGGTTTGTATCATTTCATTTACACAACATGCCTACCACTGAATATGCAAAATATATCTTTCTTGTGAAACAAGCAAGAAATAAGACATAATGTCTCTATAAGCTTGGCAGATCTAGCCACTGGGATTTTTGTCCATTCTTCAAGGCAAAACTGCTCCAGCTCCTTCAAGTTGGATTGGTTCTGCTGGTGTACAGAAATCTTCAAGTCATACCACAGATTCTCAATTGGATTGATGTCTGGGCTTTGACTAGGCCATTCCAAGACATTTAAATGTTTCCCCTTAAACCACAAGTGTTGCTTTAGAAGTATGCTTAGGGTCATTGTCCTGCTGGAAGGGGAACCTCCGTCCTAGTCTCAAATCTCTGGAAGACTGAAACCGGTTTCCCTCAAGAATTTCCCTGTATTTAGCGCCATCCGTCATTCCTTCAATTCTGACCAGTTTCCCAGTCCCTGCCGATGAAAAACATCCCCACAGCATGATGCTGCCACCACAACCAACCTTCAATGTGGGGATGGTGTTCTCGGGGTGATGAGGTGTTGGGTTTGCGCCAGACATAGCGTTTTCCTTGATGTCCAAAAAGCTCAATTTTAGTCTCATCTGACCAGAGTACTGTCTTCCGTATGTTTGGGGAGTCTCCCAAATGCCTTTTGGCAAACACCAAACGTATTTGCTTATTTTTTTTCTTTAAGCATTGGCTTTTTTCTGGCCACTCTTCCATAAAGCCCATGTCTGTGGAGTGTACAGCTTAAAGTGGTCCTATGAACAGATACTCCAATCTTCACTGTGGAGCTTTGCAGCTCCTTCAGGGTTATCTTTGGTGTGTGTGTTTGCATCTGAATAATGCCCCCTTTTCCTGGTCTGTGAGTTTTGGTGGTTGGCCCTCTCTTGGCAGGCTTGTTGTGGTGCCCTATTCTTGGATTGGATGTTCAAAGTTTCTGATATTTTTTTAGAACCCAATCCTGGTCTGTACTTCTCCACAACTTTGTCCCTGACCTGTCTGGAGAGCTCCTTGGTCTTCATGGTGCCGCTTGCTTAGTAGTGTTGCAGACTCTGGGGCCTTTCAGAACAGGTGTGGGGCCTTTCAGAACAGGTGTGTGTTTCTTTTTACTGAGATCATGTGACACTTAGATTGTGTATATAGATTTTCTTTTTACTGAGATCATGTGACACTTAGATTGCACACAGGTGGACTTTATTTAACTAATTATGTGACTCCTGAAGGTAATTGTTTGCACCAGATCTTATTTAGGGGCTTCGTAGCAAGGGGGGTGAATACATATGCACGCACCACTTTTCCGTTTGTAATTTATTTTGCATTTCACTTCACCAATTTGGACTATTTTGTTTATGTCCATTACAATAAATCCAAATAAAAATCAATTTAAATGACAGGTTGTAATGCAACAAGATAGGAAAAACGCCAAAGGCGATGAATTCTTTTGCAAGGCACTGTACACATAACATGATGTAGTCACCACTTTGCTTGGAAATATGGAGAGTGGTACTCAGTAATAGGTTGTATGCTTGGGGCAAATCCAGTAACACTTTGTATTCAGGACAAAAAGTGAATTGCTTTGCCACATTGTTTGCAGTATTACATTTACGTCATTTAGCAGACGCTCTTATCCAGAGCGACTTACAAATTGGAAAGTTCATACATATTCATCCTGGTCCCCCCGTGGGGAATGAACCCACAACCCTGGCGTTGCAAGCGCCATGCTCTACCAACTGAGCCACACAGTGCCTTGTTGCAAACATGTTTTGGAAATGTTTTACTCTGTACAGGCTTCCTTCTTTTCACTATGTAAATTAGGTTAGTATTGTGGAGTAACTACAATGTTGTTGATCCATCCTCAGTTTTCTCCTTTAACAGCCATTAAAGGCATACTTGGAGATTTTGGCAATGAGGCCTTTTATGTACTTCCCCACTCAGTCACTGCAAAGATACAAGCGTTCTTCCTAACTCAGTTGCCGGAGAGGAAGGAAACTGCCAGGGATTTAACCATGAGGCAAATGGTGACTATAAAACAGTTTGCCAAAATCCCAAAGTATCCAGTAATGAGGCCCTTTATCTACTTCCCCAGAGTCAGATGAACTTGTGGAAACCATTTATGTCTCTGTGTCCAGTATGAAGGAAGTTTGAGGTAGTTTCATGAGCCAATGCTAACAAGCGTTAGCACAATGACTGGAAGTCTATGGGTATCTGCTAGCATCCCAAAGTATCCCTTTTAAACTCTGTTTTAAAGTCATCATTGGCCGCAGAGTTAAATCCCTGAGTGGTTTCTTTCCTCTGCGGTAACTGAGTTAGGAAGGACGCCTGTGTCTTTGCAGTGACTGGGTGTATTGATACACCATCCAAAGTGTAAATAATATCTTTACCATGCTGAAAGGAATATTCAATGTCTGCTTATTTAATTTTTTACCCATCTACCAATAGGTGCTTTTCTTTGCGAGGCATTGGAAAACCTCCCTGGTCTTTGTGGTTGAATCTGTTTGAAATTCACTGCTCGACTGAGGGACCGTACAATTATCTGAATGTGTGGGGTACATAGATGAGGTAGTCATTCAAAAGTGACTATTTGTGTGTGTTGTTATGTATACTACACTGTTGGAACTAGGAACATAAGCATTTCGCTGCACCTGCGATTAACCTCTGCAAAATATGTGTACTCGACCAATAAAATTTCATTTTCATTTGATTGTTGTGTTTTTAGTGGACTAAGTATAGAGCAGCTTCCAGTCTTTGGCATCTGTTAAACTCTAAACATACATTTTCTTAAACTTTGTTAAACGATCAAATTCCATTCACAAGGATTTCAATACAGCTGGACTGCCACATGCTATATAGTTTTATTGAACATTTTAATAATATTTTTCAAAAGTCAAGCTTGAGACTGATACATTCTCGTAGACAGTTGAGCCGTGTTTAGCCTCTATGGAGGTCAGTAATAGGAAGCCTCCATCCATGAGTAGAACAGCATGGAGCTAGCTTCTGACTGATCTCAGATCTGTTGACTTGGACCTTTCCTTTTATCCCAATCAGCATTATGCTGTCCTCTCCTCTGGGTTTTCCTCACAGATCTCTGAGGGTCATGGTGGTAACATGATAACTGGTCTTCTCCAGTGAGTATAAACAGTGAACATGCTTCAGTTAGGCTACATGGTATGTTTGTCTCATTGGAATACGAACTGTACAGCACAAACTCTATTCGACCAGCAAATAAATGATCCGGTGATGTTGAGGACCACCGGTTTAGTTTTCACTTCAGGAATATATATATATTGCTAGTTATGGCCTAGGATCTGCACTAAGCTCAGCCATACCATGCTGTCTACTCACCCACCTCACCACTCCTATTACTAATTAATATGGTGTGTTGCTCAGTTATGTATAGAGTAATGTCATCTTGGAATGCTCTGCCACCAGAGGTTACTGAGGCAAAAAACAAGTTTAGCTTTAAAAAAACAAAAAACATTAATACATCTTGTACCTCTGTAAAGATCCAATTTAACTGTATATAATATGTATCAGTGTGTAAAGTATTTTTGTTGTCTGTCTTTCCAATATATGACTCTTATAACCATTTTTCATGTTAAAATTATTATAAATTATTATTTATTGTCCTTGTCTATGACTGTTCTGTACTTTGTCATATATTTGCATGTTCAATGTGGAACCCAGGAAGAGTAGCTGCTGCATGTGCAGTAGCTAATGGGGATCCTAATGAACTAAACTAGTAAGTGAATAAGATTCATTATAAACTGGGTGGTTCGAGCCCTGAATGCTGATTTAGCTGAAAGCCATGGTATCTCAGACTGTATACTATGGGTTTGACAAAATGTAATGTTACTGCTCTTACAATGTTGGTCACCAGTATATAATGGCAATAAGGAACCTCAGGGGGCTTGTGGTATATGGCCAATATACCACGGCTAAGGACTGTATCCAGGCACTCTGTCGTCCTTAAGAACAGCCCTTAGCCATCGTTTATTGGCCATATACCACACCTCCTCAGGCCTTATTGCTTAATTATAGCCTAGGCTTTGTAAGAATGCATACCTCCTGCAGCACGAGTCACCCACTGACATACTCTGTAGTCAAGGAGCATCTGAGGAGCAGGGTTTGTAGTTTTCCCAGGGGAGGGCAAAGGCTTTTTGGCTCGGCGCATGGAAAAATCTGCTTGTCTGCAGTGTGTGACCACAGGGTGATGAGACTCTTGCTGATAATGATGTTCCTGATTGCAGTGATCGAGGCAGGAATCCCTCTGGTAAATAGTTCTGCTCCTCTCAGCATGGACATGGAATGAATGTCTCTGTGTCCTCAGACTGAGTTCTACTCGCATTGCTATTAATGTCACAGAGACATAAGTACTGTACATTATGTCACATTACATTACAGATGAGCAAAAAGACTAAATACAAATACTGAGCTATATAGTATGCTCAAAAACATTTACAATTATTTTATGCTAATACAATTGCTCAGAATAAGAGATTTTGTTTAACAAGTAATGCAAATAAAAAAATAATATATATATATATATGCATGCAAATGTAGCAAATCCATCAATGATTTGTTTTTTGTTTTTGTCATTTTTTTCATTCATCTTTTTTTAAGAGATCCAATACTTCCTGGCCCCACTGTATGTGTGCGTCATAATATAATTGTTTTGAGCAGTTTGTGTTTATACATAATTTCTCCAGCAGAGGGCATATTCCACCCGTGATTCTATCATGGAGAGGTCACGTTGAGGCGAACGTTTATATAGAGACTCATCTCCTTTTGAAGTTGTGCAGCTTTGCTTTTTGCCTATGTACTGCATCTGTTTCTTTCCGTTAACGTTAATTCTTCTGTCTTTCTAACCCTCCAGGTGTACAAGATCAACTCTGACGAATATCACTCGTATGATCAACATTACGGGCGAGGCCTTCTCAAGGACACCATCAAAGATGGTGAGCTCCTAAAACAATAATAATCCTGTCACAAAATACACATATCCTTCTGTCTATATCAACAGGATGAAGGTCAGGGTTCACCAATAGGCGGCCCGCGGGGCAAATTCAGGCACGTGTGTGATTTTGATATTGGCACTAAGTAAAATATATATATATATATATATAAGATATACAGTACCAGTCAAAAGTTTGGACACACTACTCAGTCAAAGGTTTATCTTTATTTTTACTATTTTTTTTACATTGTAGAATAATAGTGAAGACATCCAAACTATGAAATAACACATATGGAGTCATGTAGTAACCAAAAAAGTGTTAAACAAATCAAAATATATTTTAGATTCTTCAAAGTAGCCACCCTTTGCCTTGATGACAGCTTGGCACTCTCTCAGCCAGCTTCATGAGGAATGCTTTTCCAACAGTCTTGAAGGAGTTCCCACATGCTGAGCACATGTTAGCTGCTTTTCCTTCACTCTGCGGTCCAACTCATCCCAAACCATCTCATTTGGGTTGAGGTCAGGTGATTTGTGGATGCCAGGTCATCTGATGCAGCACTTAATCACTCTCTCTCTTGGTTAAATAGCCCTTACACAGCCTGGAGGTGTGTTGGGTCATTGTCCGGTTGAAAAACAAATGAGAGTCCCACTAAGTGCAAATCAGATGGGATGGCGTATCGCTGCAAAATGCTGTGTTAGCCATGCTGGTTAAGTGTGCCTTGAATTCTAAATAAATCAGACAGTGTCACCAGCAAAGCACCATCACACCTCCATGCTTCACGGTGGGAACCACACATGTGGAGATCATCCGTTCACTTACTCTGCGTTCACAAAGACACTGCCGTTGAAACTATAAACTATCAGACCAAAGGACAGATTTCCACCGGACTAATGTCCATTGCTTGTGTTTCTTGGCAAGTCTCTTCTTCTTATTGGTGTCCTTTAGTTGTGGTTTCTTTTTAGCAATTCGACCATGACGGCCTGATTCATGCATTCTCCTCTGAACAGGGGATGTTTCTGTTACTTGAACTTTGACGCATTTATTTGGGCTGCAATTTCTGAGGCTGGTAACTAATGAACTTATCCTCTGCAGCAGAGGTAACTCTGGGTCTTCCTTTCTTGTGGCGATCCTCATGAGAGCCAGTTTATCATAGCCCTTGATGGTTTTTGCGACTGCACTTTCAAAGTTCTGTCATTTCTCTTTGCTTATTTGAGCTGTTCTTGCCATAATATGGACTTGGTCTTTTACCAAATAGGGTTATCTTCTGTATATCACTCCTACCTTGTCACAACACAACTGATCGGCTCAAACGCATTAAGGAAGGAAAGAAAGAAATTCCACAAATGTACTTTTAACAAGGCTCACCTGTTAATTGAAATGCATTCCAGGTGACTACTTCATGAAGCTGGTTGAAAGAATGCCAAGTGTGCAAAGCTGTCATCAAGGGAAAGGGTGGTTTGAAGAATCTCAAATATATAAAATATATTTTGATTTAATACTTTTTTTGTTACTACATGATTCCATATGTAATTTCATAGCTTTTATGTATTCTACAATGTAGAAAATAGGGAAAATAAAGAAACCCTTGAATGAGTAGGTGTGCCCAAAGTTTTGACTGGTACTGCATATCATTTTCGTTGTCGGACATAAGACTGTAAAATCACCAGGAATTCAGCTCAGTGATTTTAATTGAGGAAATCTGTTCCCAAGTATTCCCACACTTAGTTAGAGGCATATGTGATCGTATCCCAATGTAATCAAGGTTTGTAATGATTCTGTTTTTTGTCAAATACTATATCTGTTTGGGATTCTTGCGGTCAATTTGCAGTGTACTGTTTATTTTAAAACCATGCTCTGGCCCCC
This sequence comes from Salvelinus fontinalis, assembly GCF_029448725.1. Classification (NCBI taxonomy): domain Eukaryota; kingdom Metazoa; phylum Chordata; class Actinopteri; order Salmoniformes; family Salmonidae; genus Salvelinus; species Salvelinus fontinalis. Next base: position 17,644,077 of record NC_074665.1, read on the forward strand.
CGATCATCTGCTCAAAAATTGTCCAACAGTTAAATGTAATTGGAGACCCCTGGTGTAGATTGTAGTCACTAGCTCAACTTGCTCTCAATTAAGAAAAAGCTTCAGGCATTGTCTATTTCTTATCAGTAAACATTGGATTCCTCAACAACAACAATTTACTTTCCCGTTCCTCTCCCAGGTTTATCCAAATTCTTCTCTAATGGGAGGAGTCTGAGAAAAGACGCCATCGCTGCCAGTATCCTGAAGGTCCAGAACATCCTGCGATGGTTCGAGGGCCAGAGCCAGTTAACCTTCTACGCCAGCTCTCTGTTGTTTGTATACGAGGGCCTGCCCCCTCCCAGCTTTGAGGGCCATGTCTTCAGGGGCCCCCCAGAGAAGACTATGTCTCCCGCTGATGCCTGCTGCGAGCCCAATGAGGAAGTGTTGGAATACAACAACAACATCCAGGTCGCCGTGCCGCTTGACTACAGCCTGTCCACCATGTACGCCATGTACAACAAGAAGGGCTGCACCCGGGGTCACCATGCCACCGGAGCCATCACGACAGGCCCCAACACCCAGGAGGACAACAGCACGTGGAAGTGCTCAGGTCTGGTGTCAGCAGAACAGCCCAACGGCAACGGTATCAAAGCCCAACTGGAAGAGGCTGGTGTGGGGCTGGGAGGCCGGGGGGAGCCGCATCCAGAGCAGAGGGCCTGCCAAGTGGATGTGAGGATGATTGACTTTGCCCACGTCTTCCCCAGTGAGAGCCAGGATCAAGGCTATATCTACGGCCTGAAACACTTGCTGGAGGTGCTGCAGCAGATCCTCCACCAATAACCTTCTCTCTTCAGTGGTGTCTCTGCCTGTCCATTGGTTAAGTGTACCCATCTGTCTTTTACTGTGTGAATGGAGGAGTTGTAGCGCCCCCAGTCCCTCTTCCCCTCGCCCTGTGATTCTCTGCACTATATGCACTATATCGATGAAGTCATTACTCCATAACTCTTTGTCCGATGTATGTGCTTCTTGATTTTTAACCACTGTTAACAGGTATCTAACTCAGGTAAATGACTGTAACCATTACTCACAGGATTATCTCTAAAGAGTACCCTTGATTTGTTGGCTTGCTGATCGTATGTTTTATATAATTTTGCTCAAGTCTTTTCAGATCTCAGATTTCACTTTTGTCTTAAATTTTCCCAGAACGTTGACAGAATGATACAAATTTTATCCAAGTTATTATACTCATACAGTACAGATTAAGTACTTTTAGCATTGCTGTTCTCTATATATTTTGCTGACAAATTGCCTGTTCTTCTTAAAACCTGTGTCCTTGGCAGTGCTACTTTTTAAATTATGTTACCCAGAACAAAAAAAAAAAAAAAAAAATCTTGCATAATTTCATCAGATGGTCATTTAGGTTCTGGGAGGAGATGTTAAGAGAAAGATACTAATGTGACTTGTGAGGTCCCCCCCCCCCCCCCCCCACCCCAAATGAAAACTCTACAAGTTTCAGGCAAGTCTATGGGCCAAATGTCGCTTTCCCTTCTGCAATTTGAAAGATGCGAGCACCTGAGAAAGGGTGATTTGTCCAAGTGAGAAATCAGTGTACCGGAACAAAGCTCCTCGTTAGTCGTCACATCTCACAGTCCACATTAGATTAAGATTACATGGATTGTCCTCCCTCTGCCCACTTGTACACTGTGTCGTGGTCTGTTTAATTGTAAAGAAATGCAATACGCTACTCTGATAATGAATTAACAAACTGCCCAGAGAGAGATTGAGTTTGTTGATCTAGTGATTCATGTTAGAATGCCAAAGTGCTGGTGGTTTTCGGAGAGAGGGCGCAAGGTGTGGCTAGTGTTCTAAACTTGAAGGCCTGGAAGTGAATTAGATCCTTGTGGTGTTGTCAGGGCCCTGACAGTGCTTCCACAGTGTGATCTCCCTATCAAGATGGTGTCTTTGTTGTTGTTGGTGAAGACAAATGTTTTCCATTTGCTTCTTCTTAACCATGATAGCTATAAAATGTCTATGATTTTATTTTTAACAAAGATATGCATATATTTTCAAAGATATGCAGACAATGCTCCATTTCTGTGTTTGATTTGAAACTCATACCAAAAGACAAAAAATTATTTTGGATGATACTCTCAACTTGACAATTTAGTACATATTTGAAATGGTAAGGAGGAAGAACCTTTATGAGAAATGTTTACAGTCTTTTAAAGATATTTCACTGTTATTATCACTGACTTGTTTCTTTTTATTCCATATTAATTTCAGACATTTATCATTCTGGCAGCTTTTACATTGTTACATTTACTCATAATGTCTTTGTTATTGTTCCAACTCCTTAGCAAGCGACCAGCTTCAGCATTTTGCACCAGGGCATTGTTTGTTTTAGCAAAATTCTCTAAATTGTAGATACTGATTTACATTACAGTAACTCTCATCTTCATGAAGTACTCATAACCAACCTATAAGCACTTTAAATTCAACATTTCAGAACATATAGGCTTATGCTACTTTGTGTTTATAGATGTGCTATGAGTGGTCCGTGTATATGGAAGTACAGTAGTGCAAATCGTTACAGAATAAGGTACCTCTAAGATGGTTGTTTACAGTTGACATCCTCTGCAGCTCCTTTAGACGTTGTGGTTGTAACGCATGTAATGCATACAAGGACTGTACGTTACATCTTGGTACAGTCAATTATGAGTTGTTCTACAATGATTTGTGATCTTGTTTACACACCAGTTCTATTTTAAGGGTAAACCTGTGACTTTTGAATAGTTAATGGACAGGAAGTTAACAAATGTTTGTTTTGTATTTGCTTAAGTCTGCTTTTCCTTTTTTGTTCAATAATGCACTGAAAAACAAATGAATATAGCCAATGTATAAAATCTGTTCCTTTGCTGTGAACTAACCAATGACTTTCCCCGTGTGGAAAAGTTGTGTAAGTTGTTTTCTATAATACCTGATAGAAATGTGGCAAGACTGGATTTTGTCTTTTGACTTCAGCCAATCAGAAGTGAGATAATGTTGTCAATTTCTCTGTTTTGCAAACACTTCAACTTTTTTTTTTTTTTTGCAAACTGTAGCTAAGTAATCAGATATTTGATTCGCGGAATCAGATTATTTTCCAGCTTGTAATTATTGTTCTGGCCCCTTATTTACAAAGAGTCTCAGTGTGCTGATATTGGATCAGTTTTGCCTAAGATTTGCATAATGAATAACATATGGACAGGGCGGGGGGCTGATCCTAGATCAGCACTCCTACTGAGACACTTTGTAAATACGAGCCCTGGGTTTCATGCTTCTTCCTGTGGTCTGGAATAATATGCATTAGTGTCAGTGCTGTCATAATGTTCTCTATGGAAATACCCCATGTATCCTCTCCTCCCGTTGACTCTGCTGTCCGTCCGTCCTGACGGAAAGCTGATCACTTCTGACGTATACAGTAACATGAAATGCAGGGGAAATTATGATGCATCTGCTGTTTCTCTCATATCTGATTTGAAATTGATGACTAATTACTACTTTTGTAAATGACCTATATTAATATGTATAATATGTAGATGGATTCAATAATGGCTGTATATTTGGCAGATTATTATTATTATTATTATTACTAATAAAATGTATTCCCAATGAACATCTGGTTGTTTTACCTTGTAGTCTTTGAATCAATGTATTTTCTCCTCACTCCCATTTTAATTTATGTGCAGATGAAATGAAGAATGACATGACTTACAGTATAACGTGAGTGCTGAAAAGAAGAGTTGTTGACTAGAGCCTCAGGTTGTCTCGTCACTAGCTCATCTAGCCCATTTTTATTTACTGATTTCACCCTGTCTCTATAGCTACCATATCATCTCAATATAGCACTTTTGTGGTTTCAGCACCATTTAAAAAAAAAAAGAAGAAGAAAAAAAAGACATGCAATTACATGAATGAGCTGTATACAACAGGGCCGTGAATGTGACAGAGGTAGCCTACCGCCTGAGGAGTTGGTGCTACTGAAGGCTTAGTAGTATTGCAGCATGTTAGGGGCCCAGAGGTGTGCCATGTTTCCTTTCCACAGCTTGGTGTCTTTCCACTGGGGGTTAAGGAGAACGACGGGAGGACAGAAGGAGAGACCGTCAACAGCATCTGCCTCTTAGCCCTGGGAGGAAAGGAGTGACACACAGCCTGCTTGATGTCACCACAGTCCCGCCACACGGCACGCAACCCCAGAGCAATGACAAGATCTCTCTCTCTATTCACTGAGCAGAGATGTACCAGTCCAAGACACATTATGCTTGGAAGTCAGGCGCTGCCAGACATAACTGTTTGAGGTAGAATAGTTGTACCCAATGGTTGTAACAGGCAATACAGGCTCATAGTCCTCAAGACATGATTTGAAATGGATTCTCACAGATGAGTTAGTCTGAAATGCATCAGGAAACACCGGAGAGCTGTGCAGGAGCGATGTGGTGAGATGACTTGTGTGGACCGAGCCTGTGGCTGCTGCTGCTGTCCATATAGTCACCATCTGCAGGTTCTGCCTGCCTGCTGAGATTTAGCTATTTATGAGGAGCAGAGATTAAGATTAATATTTCACCTTACCACAGTTTCATTTGGCCCTCGATGCTCCTGGGCACGTCACATTGTATCATGTGTCAAAAACTGTCAACGTTAACATATTGAAAACTGATTCTGAGTCACATAAGAGTAAGCTAAAATACAGTTGCTGTGTAATATTTTTGAATCTGTTTATTGTTAATTCTTTCTGTGTGCACCTTTTGGTAGTGCTGCAATATACATTTTCCGCACAAAGTCAGCTATTGTTCTGTAATTCCCCCGCAACGTGTTTGATCATTAGATTTACGCATCCAAACATTTCATCCGTTTATGTTGCTGTAGGCTGCCTTGAACGGCATTGCATCATAGGTCTTGTCTTCAAGTTGTTTCCCAGACCAGGACTATTACAGTTAAGCACTCGCATTCAGTCAGGAGAAACAACCCACCGGGCACACACTGGTTGAATCAACATTTTTTACACGTCATTTCAAAGAAATCATGTTGAATAGACGTTGATTTGACATCTGAGAAAACACCACAGTTATACTTAAGCCAATCAACATTCAGGGCTTCAACCACCCAGGTTACACAGACAGTTAACTGCTTCCGCCATACAGACGAGATGCTATGGCGATGTTAATTGTAGCCTAGTGCAGGAATCATCAATTAGATTCAGCCGTGGACGATTATTTCTTGAGTGGTTGGTCAGGAGGCCGGAACATAATTACAAATAATTTGTAGATGGCAAATTGACCGCAAGAAGCCCAAACAGATTAAAGATAATCATTTCAAACATTGCTTACATTTGTATACGAACACGTCTCTCTATTATGCATGGCATGGGAATAGTTGGGAACAGATTTCCAAAATGTAAATCACTTGGAACTGATTTCCTGGGGGTTTTACGGTCTTTTATGTCCAACAATGAAAAATTGCAAGCCGCCAGTTGGAGAACCCTGGCCTAGTGCATTTCCGTTAGACACATTTGTGTATACAAAGTACACACATTGTAAGAGCTCAACAGCTGAATAACATATATACTGCCACTGGAACATTTATCTTTCAGTAATTCTAAGTTACGTCTGTATTCAGAGTCCAGACTGGACACTTTTTTCCTTCTGTAAAACAGTTACACTAACGACTGGATCCACGTAGAATGTTTATATCTGTCTGGAAATTATACAAATATTCAGATTCAGATAGATATAGTGTCCTGGGGCCCCCATACAGTAGTCCATACCTGCTGTCCATATATTGAGGCAGGAGTTAGTTGCTCTGTAGTGTGTATTCACTTGATGGCGCCAAAACACCTGAAACCAGAGCAAACATACAGTTACAGTATCAATCACCCCTAAAGTAGTTTATTAGTTTAGTTAGTGCCAGTGGAACATGTTAATACCCACAATAAGTTTTTAAATACAGATGGATGGTGGTGTGCAGTCTCAATGGCCTATTCACAACCTAACTGATAGCACAGACAGGCTTGAAGAATGCACATGTTAGAATCCTAATGCTGTCTCTCTGTAAATAAGATCTGTACTGTTGGGGAATGACTCCATCTACTGCAAGCCTCTGGCTAAAAGGAGAGCGAGGAATGCATATGATATGGGTTACAATTCCACTGTGGGGGGAATATACTTTTTTCCTCTGCTCCTAGTAGGCAAGCCTTTTAATTTACTCAGTGTGCCCTCTGAGCCACCAAGAATGACATTTGACAAATACGTCTCGCACCGAGCTGACAGCTCTCATGTAGGAATGATTCTGTCAGATTGAATTGAAAGATTCAGAATTATGGAGGCCGTCTGCTACCTGCATCCCTCTCAGGCGCGGGTCTCCAGGGGACCATTACTGCCAGTGACTTTGTACAATATCCCGACTCCCTTCCTTCGCCTTCAAAATGTGTTTATAAACAGGCTCAGGAATTGAATTTCTTAAATGTGTATTATGTTGTTTGTGTTTTGTGCGAGACCTTGAATATTCATGGCGGAACAAACGCAGCAGTCCAATTACTGGCTCTGTGTCTGTGTCTGGAAAGGTAGTGGGGGAGATCTGACAATGTGAACTGAACTGCTGGAGGGGACAGTAGTGTTGTGTTAGCCTAGCTCCATTAAAATTGAAATCTCTAAAACACCCCAACAAAATAATAATAGTGAGTGAATACACATGTTCAATGAGTCTGGGTAGATTAGCATCAAGTAATGGTGTAAAAGGTCTAATTAAAGTCATACTTAATATAGTGTTTGGACAGATTGTCTCTCCCCATCTACGCGGCTCGTCATTAGTTACAATAACCATAAGTCATAACCCCCTGCCTATTTCTACAAGTTATCTTCTTAAAATGTGATTTTAAACTTAGCCATAACCTTAACCACACTGCTAACCTTATTCATAACCTTAAATTAAGCAAATGTTTGTTTTCATGATTTTCTACGATACAGACAATTTTGACTTTGTGGCTGTGCTATCTTGTAGAAACCATCTTACCTGCTGATTGTTTTTGAAAGGCAACCTCTGGATTTTTACGCATTTTTGATGAAAACCAACATGAAAATCCGGAAGAGTCAGTGCTATCAGCCTGGTCTCATAGACAAGACGTAACATGGTAAACTAAATCCGGGACACCAAAATTAGTATGATATGTTACACTTGGTATGGTTACATAAGACAGTTGGTAACGTAAGGCAAAAACTAAAATATGATGGTTGGTTGGGCATATGACGCAAATATCTATCAACCCAAAGGTTGCGAGTTTGATTCTCACATTTAGCATTTTAGCTAATTAGCAACTTTTCAACTACTTACTACTTTTGAGCTAATTTGCAACTACTTAGCATGTCAGTTAACCCTTCCCCTAACCTCAACCCTTTTAGCTAATCTTCCCCTAACCCTAACCTTAAGCATAACCCATACCGAGCTGACAAGGTAAAAATATGTAATTCTACCCCTGAGCAAGGCGCCGATGTCCGCTCAAGGCAGCCCCCCTTGATCGGACATCGACCAGCGCACAGACATGACACTGGAACAGAAACAATAACGCCTGGGGAAGGAACCAAAGGGAGTGACATATATAAGGCAGGTAATCAGGGAGGTGATGGAGTCCAGGTGAGTCTGATGACGCACAGGTGCGTGTAACGATGGTGACAGGCGTGCGCCATAATGAGCAGCCTGGTGACCTAGAGGCCGGAGAGGGAGCACATGTGACACTTTAGAAAATAAGGGATATATATACCTCAGCATCCAAATGTGATCTAATTTGCAGCTCATCATTAATGTGAATTTCGTATGCAAAATTGGAAAACAGTAAAATAACATCTCAGTAGATGGTCGCTTCATTTACTCTTTCTGGGAGAGTTTCGGTTATTAAAATGAACGTCCTCCTCCGTAGTAGTAATTCCTTGTTTTCAATGCTTCCTCTTCCTCCCCCAACTTCATTCTTTAAGGTGGGATATTTCATTTGGAATGGGAAATGTCCTAGAATTAGCATCAGTACCTTACAACAGCCAAAAAGGTTTGGAGGGCTTTCTGTACCCAACTTTAAACTCTATTATTGGGCATTTCAGCTGAGGTCACTGACTATTTTGCTTGACTCTTCATCTGATGTGCCTTGGCGGAAAATAGAGGAGGCCAAGTCTCACCCAATTAGAATTCAGGACCTTCTGGGATAAAGAAAAGAACTGCCTCATCTTTTATGGGCTTTATTATAAAAACATGTGTTGACTGTTTGGTACCAAATCAATAATTATCTGGCCACAACTTGCAGTTATCTCCTATTTGGAATAATAATTTTATTTGATTCCCTTTACATTCTCTCCTTGGTCTAAGGAAGGTATTAATATTTTTGAAGGATATGTTCAACCTGCAAGGGCTTCGTTCCTTTCAACATCTGAAAGAGTCATATTCTCTCCCTGTTTCTTCCTGTATTTTTTCATTTTTAATCTCAGACTCCATACAACATTGAGAACCTACAGTGTACAATAGGACACCAAACCAAGCTCCCACTGAAACGACTTTCATGTCCGGGGAAAGACAGAACGGTGTCCTCACTATATGATAGGCCAGTGACTCATAATATAAAACATCTACCTGCCATGGAGATCTGGGAGAAGGACCTACAACGTGCAGGGTTTGAATGGTATTGGACCATGATATGCAACTTGTAATTCTTGCCCATCAAACTATTCATTTCAAAGGTTTTATTTAACCCCAGAGTGAAGGTTCAAAACGGAGCTTGTGGATAGTGATTTTTGTAATAAATATACCCAGTCTGAAGTGAGTAATTATATGCATACTGTTTGTTTTGGAGCTGTGTACCAGTAAAGTCTCTTTGGGTTCATGTTGTTAGTCTTTTAAATGATATTCTTGGCAGAAGCCTACCAACTTACCCATCCCTCCTCCTGTTGGGTTGTAGCCCTGTTATCTTATCAAGAGAGGTGGATTGTTATGGCTGCATTAACAGCAGGCAAAAAAAACTATTCTCAGGAGTTGCTTTGAACCGGGTATTGCCCTTTGCAGATGTTGATTGCGTATGTACTTGGACATTGCGCAGCTGGAAAGATCCACTGCCAGACTTCGTGGGGCCAAGACCAAAACTCTGGTCAATTGGTCAGATGCTATCTCCCACTGGCAAGAGCTAATTAACAACAATGTGAGATAACATTGCCCTGCTCCATCTTTTTATCTCTTTCCCTCAGGGATGGTAGCCTTTGAGAAGGAAATTTGAATAGACAGTTTTCATTTGGAAATACTGAAAACGATTTGTCTTTAATCTGTTTTGTTTTGTCCTTTTTTATTTGTATGGTGTTATTTTATTTTTGTGTTTTGACATTTTGTTTGTTTGTTCTCCCTCTTCTTGTCTCTACATTTCAAATGATACTGAAGACACATAAGCATACACACATATTTGAGATAAATTGCTTTTCACTGACAGCTGCATCTCAATAATCAGCTAGGCCTATTGCCACATACACTGCCCAAATGGATTTGAAGCAATCCACAGCTTTAAAAGAAGCGTATGATACTCTGTGGCTAAGTCATGCTCTCAGGTGAAGCATTTTGAATTATATTATTTATGTCTAGACAGGAGTAAAATGTATAATTTTGGCAAATTTATTTAAATTTACTTTAGGCTGCAGTGACTACTATTAGCGAATCTTGTCCTATGTTTAGGCTACTGATCACATTAGAAATTGTACACACACACAATCAGCCCCCCCCTACTCAAAACAACTTCCCGCAGCTATGCCTGCTTTTGATAACAGATGTATCTTAACAGCCATTCCAGGCCATCCTTTCACTACAAATAACCCTAAAGAGGCAATGTACAGGAAGATCCACCTCCGTGTGGAATATTAGGTGACTGTGTAAACAAGTATCTCTGTTCCTTATGACATAAACAATTATGTGGCCCCAGTCACCATTCAAAATATTTCTCAAACGTAGTTGTGGTCACAATGTGCATATAAAAAATATTAAGATTATTTAAGCTTAACGTTTGCTTCCTTTAAGGTTAGCCTTCAGTTGTACAGCAGGTTAGAGGAAAATAAATTGATGCACATGCACTTCAGTTTTTCAGTCAAGTCCTTTCCCAGCAGATCCACTTTTGACACAGACACAGGATACTTTTGTGGCATACATTTTCACAAACCAAGCTATATCTTATCGAATAATCATGACAAATGTAGAACCCTGGAGTACTCAAACTGGAATTACTCCTAGAGATTGTTCAGAAAAACATAAAAAATACATACATTTCCCTGGTTCAGTTATCCATTATCTCAATAACAGGCATGATATGACAAATGGTCTACTGTGTGCCATAAACTGTCCTAGAAGGTTGTGGTGTTATTAAGGTGTTGAAGACCTGGAGGGAGGATGATGCTGTGATAGAGGTCAGAGAGGCAATAGAGGTCAAAGGTCAGCCTAGATAAAGCCACGTTGGAGTTCTGGTATGCCTCTTTCTTATAAATCAACGGATGGTGAGGGACAGTGTTCCCCAACTGGCAGACCGCGCGGACTGAATTTGGCCGTGGTTGATTTCAGTTTTCTGAGCCACAAAAACATTTAATTTCGTTTTTTATAGTTGGACATAAAGACTGTAAAAACACCAGCAAATCAGCTCCATGTGATCTTAATTACCAAACATAATAGAGAGATTTACACTATGAGGTCGCATAGAAATGTAAGTACGGTTTGAAATGACTGTTTTAGTGAAATATTATTTCAGTTTGGGCTTCTTGCGGTCAATTTGCAGTCTACAAATTATTTGTAATTGTCTTCCAGCCCTCTGTCCGTCCGCTCGTGATTTTTTTTATCCCGTGGCTGAATCTAGTTGATGATCCCTGATGTAGGTGATAGACTCTTAATGACAACACATTGTGAGTGGGTTCCTTGCTTGGAAAATCGCAGTCTTCTCTGCTTGAATTGATCTGATTGGTGAGGAAGCCGGCCATATAGTTATGTGTTGCTGATGTGTTTCCCAGCTCGACTGCTGAGCATCATAAGGAGCATCCATGTGTAGCAGCCATCAGCCCCCCTCCTCCTCCCCCTGGTAGTAGGCAGGATGGCAGGTTGGCATGCAGGTTGGCATGCAGGCTGGCAGAGGTGTTGTGGGATTGTCCTGCCAGCCCAGACCTAATCTTGGTGTGGCTTGGTGGCTCTAGTTGTCAAAAGCCTCAGCCTCCCTCCACCAGGAAGGAACAATGTGATGAGACAGCAGTGGCTGAGCAATCCTGTGTAATGCGTATCAAGCAAACAAGAGAACTGTCACTTATTGCCAAGAGGATCAGACCAGGAACTGTTTGGAATAGAACAGTCATGCGTTTACTAGGTTATAAAACAATGTTTTAGACATTCATGTGTTTACTGTTTACATATAATGTAAATGTGCTTGAATGTGTTTGATATGATATGATGAAACTGACCTGTGCTGTGGATCAGGCGTGCTTGGCCCTCTGCCAGTGGGGTAAATCCATATGAATTCATTCCCTTTTTGACAGCTTCCCTTTTGACTTAAACAAAACATACATTTTTGCCCATGAAAGAAGTGGTCAGAAAGTGACTTTTTGGACCTGATTGCAAAAACATTCAGGAGATAGAGGTTCTTAAAGTTGACCAATGTTGCATACCCCACCCTACCATGAGACATCCATGTCTTTATCACTAGAATCTACGTTTGAGAATTATATCATTAAAAGCTTACACACAGGGTTGTCAAACAATTGTATAATTTCTAGATTTGTGTGTGTGTGTGGTGGTTAGGGTTAGGACAATTTTTTCAGATTCGCATGTGTTGTATCTTAAACCCTACTTTACATCATCTGAGGTTTTGTGTTGTGACACAACATGCTCTTGAATACAGGGTGGGTGTCATTTCAATCATAGTAATAAAATCCATAGAATGGACCTGTCTCTTCAGATGACTGTAATTTAACTGGGACATCATTGACATTTAAAATTAATGTACATTTTTACTTATAATTACTACCATAAAGAGCTACCACCCACCATCGAATGCCAACTTAAATGGTCTCCTATGGATGATTGTGGTACCATTTGAAAGTGGAAATAAAAATTGTATTCCCATTTTTGTACATTTACCAAACCTAACATTATGTAAAATAGGGTCTAAACAGGGGTGGCAGGTTGCCTAGTGGTTAGGGCGTTGGGTCAGTAACTGAAAGTTTGCTGGATCGAATCCCCGGGCTGACAAGGTAAAAATCTGTCATTCTACCCCTGAACAAGGTAGTTAACCCACTGTTCCCCGGTAGGTTGTCATTGTAAATAAGATGTTGTTCTTAACTGACTTGCCTAGTTAAATATAAAAAAAATACCTCCAACATATGCAAATATGTTTTTTCTTTTTGTTTTTACGCATTTTTAAGTATTTATTGACATTAAAGGTTAAATAATGTCACAATTTGTATTACATTAAAAAATATATATTATTAGCAAATACTGTAGTTTGACAACTGTTTGTTTTAAGCTTTAAATTGATATCAAATGCAAACGTTGATCTTTTCCAGTGATCGTCACGGATGTCTCATGGTATGGTGGGATATGCAAAATCTGATCTCAACTTTTTGGCGTTCAGGTCCAAAAAGTCCCTTTCTTACCACTTCTACCATGGGCAAACATGTACTGTACGGAAGGTTTCGTTCAAATCAAAAGGGGTGCTGCCAAAAAGTGATTGAATTCAAATGGATTTACCCAGTGACGTGCTCCAGAACTGTCCATCCGTATTCCCATAGGGGATTCCGTTTCTTCTCTACTGTACTGTACTGTCCCAATCACAGGAGCCAGGAAAAATGCACGTAAGCCAGCTCTCATTCAGTGAGGTGCTGATTAAAAAAACCATATCTTGTTAGGTGGACCCAGGCACACCCCTTGCCTTTCGTCCATAATGACGACTGTCATTCATTCAATGCCCGAATTAGGTTTTGTCCTCTAGACAGAGAACCATTTTAACACTGTGAGATGGAATCATAGTCTTTCCTATTGTACAGGACTTGGCCTGAGGAAAAACAAGCCATCAACTTTAATATTTATCGATCCTGCCTCCTTTCTCTGACATCTCCAATCCATCAAAGCGGTGATCGTCAATTAGAGAGGTGAGACTGATGCACCCGTGCTACGCCTTTACTCTCCTTTCATCACTTTAATGTCCCCGCTATGGGACCAAAGTGATTCATTATGTCAGAACTTAGTGAATCAGCAAATTCAAACTGTCAGGCTGCCATTTGAATTCAATGTGTCTGCAATCTCTCCACCTGCTATTAGGCGTCTGACATGTGTTTGTGTTTAGTCTGACTTTGAACACTACTCATATGGCTTTTAGAAGCCAATGCAAACACTGCATCTGACATGTCCAACACATCATGGCTATCGGAACATTTCCCGTTGTTTCAAAGGTTTTTGTGTTTCACCACTAGAGCTGAAAAGAGACATATCATCTTTAGACTTTACTTCACATGAAATGGTAGTAGGCCTACATGTTGTTGTCTGACTCCAGTGACAAAGCACAATGAAATATACCTTAAACTGACCCATTCATGTAGCTCTAGCCACCTGTCTATGACTCAGCGGCATTATAGCAGATGTAAGTTATTATGTGAAATGTAGTTATTCAATTCTGCATTTCACAATATTACATTGAAGCTCTTGTAAATGTCTGCCACACTGAGCTCGTGTCTCTCCCCACATCTAGATGAAAGTGATAGATGGAGAGAGCTCAAGGTGGTGTCTGCTTCCTTCAGGCTGTTCTGTTGAGCCGGGATGAAAAGCAAGGTCCTCACCTCATTGATGAGGTGATATGTGATGAGAAATACGGACAAAGTTCTAATTCTGTCAGGGGTTTTCATGTTGAACTTCAAATACCCAGTGAAGTGTCAGAGAGAGAGAGAGAGAGGCTTTATTGGGAAACCACAGTCTTTGCTTCCAGGACAAATGTGACAGGAAGAGTGGCAGAGACGTTTACCAGTTTCCCCCCAAGACAGACTGTTGGCTCATGTATCTGAGATGCTGCTGTGTGTCTGTGTGTGTGTGTCTGTGTGTGTGAGTGTGTGTGGTGTATGTGTGTGTGTGTGTGTGTGTGTGTGTGTGTGTGTGTGTGTGTGTGTGTGTGTGTGTGTGTGTGTGTGTGTGTGTGTGTGTGTGTGTGTGTGTGTGTGTGTGTGTGTGTGTGTGCGTCCCTATATGTTTGTTTGTTGTGTGTAAGTGATTTCAATATGTTGTGTCATTTTGTTTTGTAACAGTACATTCATTGGGTGATGAATCGGTTGCGTGACAATGGGGGAATGGCATAGGATTAGTCATCATGGTGATCAAATAAGTGTGTGCCATCACATTTCAAACACTGAATGGGAATAGAGAATGAATTTTAATTATTTCTGAAGACGATTGGAATGTAAACACCCATAGGTACAGTAGTATATTCAGCCACAAATAGAAGACAGTAAGCAAGTGTGTGTCCACTGTGGCCTCCCCCCTCATCCAGAGATCCCAGTGAAACTGCGGTCCTACAATGAGAGGTTAATAACATCATTCAGAGAAGGAGTTTCTGAGCAGACAGCTATTCATGCCTCTGGAAATTCTCAACATTCTTCTATTCCCTTGTGGGAAAAGGAACTGATCATGACATTTTGAAATAATGGCACTTGGAATTTCCCCAGATACTTATGGAGCTGATTGTCATTATAAGGATGATGAAAAAATCAATAGGCCATTCTTACATCTGGCATTTTCTATTAAAAACAATGTGCCGCGTCCTGCAGGGAGTGACAGATGAGGTTCAAGTTTCGTCTCATAGAACATAATCATTACCAAGGCCAGAGACAACTGTGGAAATGACTAAACCCACCAGTCTGGAAACATTCACAGCTTTATTTGCACAAGGACAACCGTATGGCCAAATGAAGAAGAAAAAATAGTTCCAAAAGGGTTCTTCTGTTGTCCGCATAGGAGAACCCTTTTTGGTTCCAGGTAGAAGCCTTTTGGGTTCCATGTAGAACCCTCTGTAGAAAGGGTTCCACCTGCAACCAAAAAGGGTTCTTCAAAGATTCTAGATAGCACCTTTTTTTCTAAGTGTAGCCTCAAACGCAAAAATATTGCCTTAATCATAGTTATGCAAAACCTTACCTTTGTCTGAATAACATGACCTCCTTATCAATGACTTCAACTCAAAATGTGCCACAGTTTCAACACTGTGAGGCTTAATAATAAATGGGGATTTACAGCGCAAATGATCTAGAGCCCGGATGTCTTCCCACTAGAGACAGACGCCGGCAAGAGAATTCTAAAACATCTCCCTTGCTCTGCTCCAATACAGAAGCAGTATTTAGTGTGTCTCAGAAGAGTTTTGAAAGGAGAATGGATTGACAGTTATTATGCATCCATTCTTCCTCTCATTTTCATTGCCGCTCATCCACAAGGGTACTGATAAAACAGTGCAACCAGCACCTTCAGCAACTAAAACAGAAGCTGTAACGCCAAGACACTAAAGACCATAAGTTACAAGGCCGTTTATATTGACAGGAACACTCTCCTTTGGCTGGCTTTAAATTACGATACAATAGTCAAGCGGGTGATGTAGTGTTTACCAAAGTGAAGAAAGAGCGAGACTTTGAGAAAAGCTTTTTGAAAGGTACCGATCATGAGAGAAGCAGGCAATGAGAAAAAAATATATAAAAAGACAGAGACGAAGAAAGAGTGAGGGAGTCATTTTTATTGGTGCCTCTCTTTCGACATACTGTCTTGATCTGATGGCTCTCTCGCAGTGCTGTATTTCTTAGCTGCACAGAGGGTTCCATCATTACCCTCTGCGGGGGCGACTCAGTCGGGTGAGGAGAAAAGGGCTAAGGGCACCATCCTGACTGTCACAACCCTGGCAGACAAACTCCTCTCCACCCACCACCAGAGCTAGATCATCTCTGACGCATCGTAAACTCCCATCCAAAATACCCTAACAATGCCCCCAAACTGGCAGGTCTAAAAATCGACATGCGAGCTATCTGAGGTACAGTATCATCAGGTTATAAATCATCTGACACTGGGGGGTGTGTGTGGGTTGCGTTGTGTGGGGTATTGCATTTTTATGGTATAATTTGGGGTTCCTTTAATAGCTGATTGGGATGATGGATTTAGGTCTGTTAGGCTCTGCTGCTTGTCACTGGAGGTCTTGTGAAGTCTGTAGACCCGGCCTCTCAGAGAATGATGGATCTCTTTAAATAGGCTCCCTGGAGCCTAGCAAAACATACTCACTGCTATGACTCAAAATATGATTAGGAAGAACACAGGTAAACTCCCTTCACAGCCCCCCATATTCTGACAGCGAAACCTTTTCAGCAGCTCATCCAATAAGAGCCCAGATAAAAAAGCTTTTATCACCAGTTTATGCTACTGAGGTTTTAATGATGAACTTGTAGATGTAGACTTTGCTATTAATTTGGGAGCCACTACTTGGATGACGATGTAATGGACCAGAACTAATGCAGTAAAACCAATAACTTTAAAGTTGTATGATTTAAAAGATTGTAAAGTGACAATGCGAAATTGATAGGCCGCTACACGCTTCCGCAACGCGGCGAACACATGAGTGCAGCACTATGAGCGACTTCATCGAGGCGCACGCAGCCCAAAAAGGAAAATGCAATCATTTGCGTTGTATGTGCAACATGGGCCCCGTTCCAAGGCTGTCACAGACACAATGGATTGGCTTGATGAAGAGTAGTGCGTTTCAGCCCAAAAGACCCGGTCACCGGCAATATGACAGGCTATTCGGGGTTTACAAATCAGAAAACCCTAAGAATATTGCTGTCTTCCTAAACACAATATCGGTATAGCTTATTCGTGATACGTTCATGGAGCCTTTTTCCTAATTAGTTTTTTCTCTGTTATTTCACCTGTCGGTCTCCGCCTTGTCTGTTTACAGGGAGAGGGCATTATTTGATTTGATGATAGGCATTGTTGACATCTGGTGATGGGATTGGTATGAAGATGAGTATCACAGACTGTTGTACGCCTAATATAATTTGCCTCAGATAAACAGATTACGTGGGTGGTCTCTCAGAGCTCATTCGAGAATTCAACGAGTGCTGTTACACGCACACAATAATGTGATTGTTGTGGATAGTTCGATTAAAACGTTTACATGCTTTACAAGGAAAACGATTTCCTTAATAATCATGTTTACATGGACACATCTTAAATCATGCTACCTGATAAATTTAGAAAAATCACATACCAAAATAAACGTTCTACCACAATGGCAATGTTATTTTTGTGAAGCATATTTGATTCTGTGTTCCGACATATAAAGTTTGTATGTGAAAACTACTTCTAAAGCCGAAACCACACAGACAGACCCCAGCGTCAACATTTGCGTGCGAGATTAGAGAGCGTCAATTCACACACTACATAGCGTATGCCAATTTAATTGAAAGGAGAATCCATAATAAACAGTTGCATTTGTTATGTTCGCTATGTAGACCTTGTAAATTATTATTGTGTGTTCCTTTTGACTCCCCTTATACACTACAAAAGTATGTGGACACCAATTCAAATGAGTGGATTCCGCTATTTCAGCCACAACCAGTTGCTGACATGTGTATAAAATAGAGCACCCAGCACTTCATAGGCAGTAGAATGGCCTTACTGAAGAACTCAGTGACTTTCAACGTGGCACCGTCATAGGATGCCACCTTTCCAACAAGTCAGTTCGTAAAATGTCTGCCCTGCTTGAGCTGCCCCGGTCAACTGTATGTGCTGTTATTGTGAAATGGAAACGTCTAGGAGCAACAATGGCTCAGCCGCGAAGTGGTAGCCCACACAAGCTCACAGAATGGGACCACTGAGTGCTGAAGCGCCTAACATGTACAAACACTCACTACCGAGTTCCAAACTGCCTCTAGAAGCAACATCAGCACAAAAACTGTTCGTCGGAAGCTTCATGAAATGGGTTTCCATGGCCGAGCAGCTGCACACAAGCATAAGATCACCATGCGCAATGCCAAGTGTCGGCCGGAATGGTGTAAAACTCGCTGCCATTGGACATGAATCACATTTCACCATCTGGCAGTCTGACAGACTAATCTGGGTTTGGCGGATGCCAGGAGAACACTACCTGCATAGTGCCAACTGTAAAGTTTGGTAGAAGAGAAATAATGGTCTGGGGCTGTTTTTCATGGTTCGGGCTAGGTCCCTTAGTTCCAGTGAAGGGACATGTTAACACCACAGCATACAATGACGATTCTGTGCTTTCAACTTTGTAGTAACAGTTTGGGGAAGGCCCTTTATTGTTTCAGCATGACAATGCCCCGTGCACAAAGCGAGGTCTGTACATAAATGGTTTGTCGAGTTCGGTGTGGAAGAACTCGACTGGCCTGCACAGAGCCCTGACCTCAACCCCATCGAACACCTTTGGGATGAATTGGAACGCCGACTGCAAGCCAGGTCTAATTGATCAACATCAGTGCCCGACCTCACTAATGATCTTGTGGTTGAATGGAAGCAAGTCCCCGCAGCAATGTTCCAACATCTAGTGGAAAGCCTTCCCAGAAGAGTGCAGGCTGTTATAGCAGCAAACAGGGGACGAACGTGACTAGAGTTGTAGCAGTTTATAAAGAACTTAGCTAGTCTCATTCTTTCTACATAACATTATTCTCTCTTGAATGGAGTTCCTCAAGTTTCCCAGCCATAGCCTGCCTAGGCTATATGCCTGTGCTCGAAATCAACAAAGGTAGGCATAAAGTTATTGTTTTCAAACATGTATTATTGGCACTGACAGCTCAACTTATCAACACTAAATAGACAATTTTTACATATACATGTCACAACTCCCGACGTAACAATGCACAGTCTATTTTCTGGCAATTTATCAGCTCACTTCATCAGCATTGCTTCACGCAGACTCGATAAAAATAGACTGGTTTCTAATTTGAAGCGTGCGTCTCCGTTGACAGCCCGTCTGTTTTCTCTCATTCACTACTGTGCATTCTAATTCCAGCGTGTACACGATCGTTCACGTGCGTACATTTCTTTTTGCGGACTAAGACGCTTACATCAGTGGAGGCTGCTGAGGGGAGCAAATGGACCTGGAAACCATGTGTTTGATGTTCCACTGATTACGCTTCAGTCATTATAACGGGCCCGTTCTTCCTCAACTAAATCTTGAAATGAATAATGTGGTAGTTGAGCAAGTTGAGGAGACTAAACTGCTTGGAGTAACCCTGGATTGTAAATGGAAATGGTCTAAAAATATTGTTATAACAGTAGCTAGGATGGGGTGAAGTCTGTACACATCAACAGCACTATCAACAAGGCAGGTCCTACAGGCCCTAGTTTTGTTGCACCTGGACTACTGTTCAGTCGTGTGGTCAGATGCCACAAAGAGGGACTCAGGAAAATTGCAATTGGCTCAGAACAGGGCAGCACTGCTGGCCCTTGGATGTACACAGAGAGCTAACATTAATAATATGCATGTCAATCTCTCCTGTCTCAAAGTGGAGGAGAGATTGACTTCATCACTACTTGTATTTGTGAGAGGTACTGAAATGTTGAATGCACCGAGCGGTCTGTTTAAACGACTATCACACAGCTCAGACACCCATGCATACCCAACAAGACATGCCACCAGAGGTCTCTTCACAGTCCCCGGGTCCAGAACAGACTATGGGAGGTGCACAGTACTACATTGAACTCTATTCCACATCAAGTAACTCATGCAAGCAGTAAAATTAGATTTAAAAAACAGATACAAATAAATGCCCCTTATGGAACAGCAGGGACTGTGAAGCAACACAAACATAGGCACAAACACATGAATACAACAAACGATAACATACGCACTATACACACACGTTCACATGGATATTGTATTGTAGATATGTGGTAGTAGAGTAGTGGCCTGAGGGCACTCAATGTGTTGTGAAATCTATTGTGAATGTATTGTAATGTTTGTGTCACGCCCTGGCCTTAGTGGTCTTTGTTTTCTTTATGTTTTTTAGTTAGGTCAGGGTGTGACATGGGGAATGTATGTGTTTTTGTAGTGTCTAGAGGTGTTGTATGTGTATGGGGCAGTGTCTAGTGTAGTTGTCTAGTTATGTCTATGGCTGCCTAGATTGGTTCTCAATTAGAGGCAGCTGTGGTTCATTGTCTCTGATTGAGAGCCATATTTAAGGCAGTCATAGGCATTGGGGTCTTGTGGGTAATTGTCTATGTTGTACGTTTGTAGCTTGTGTGTGCACTTACGTTTATAGCTTCACGTTTGTTTTGTTATAGTGTTCGTTGCGTGTTTTTCCCTTCTCGAAATAAAGAGAATGTATTTTGCACACGCTGCGCCTTGGTCCTCTCTCTCACCCATAGACGATCGTGACAGTTTGAAAAAAAAGTATAATTGCCATAATTTTGCTGGACCCCAGGAAGAGTAGCTGCTGCCTTGGCAGGAACTAATGGGGATCCATAATAAACTCCAGGAAGAGCAGCTGCTGCCTTGGCAGGAACTAATGGGGATCCATAATAAACCCCAGGAAGAGTAGCTGCTGCCTTGGCAGGAACTAATGGGGATCCATAATAAACTCCAGGAAGAGTAGCTGCTGCCTTGGCAGGAACTAATGGGGATCCATAATAAACCCCAGGAAGAGTAGCTGCTGCCTTGGCAGGAACTAATGGGGATCCATAATAAACCCCAGGAAGAGTAGCTGCTGCCTTGGCAGGAACTAATGGGGATCCATAATAAACCCCAGGAAGAGTAGCTGCTGCCTTGGCAGGAACTAATGGGGATCCATAATAAACTCCAGGAAGAGTAGCTGCTGCCTTGGCAGGAACTAATGGGGATCCATAATAAACCCCAGGAAGAGTAGCTGCTGCCTTGGCAGGAACTAATGGGGATCCATAATAAACTCCAGGAAGAGTAGCTGCTGCCTTGGCAGGAACTAATGGGGATCCATAATAAACTCCAGGAAGAGTAGCTGCTGCCTTGGCAGGAACTAATGGGGATCCATAATAAACTCCAGGAAGAGTAGCTGCTGCCTTGGCAGGAACTAATGGGGATCCATAATAAACCCCAGGAAGAGTAGCTGCTGCCTTGGCAGGAACTAATGGGGATCCATAATAAACTCCAGGAAGAGTAGCTGCTGCCTTGGCAGGAACTAATGGGGATCCATAATAAACCCCAGGAAGAGTAGCTGCTGCCTTGGCAGGAACTAATGGGGATCCATAATAAACCCCAGGAAGAGTAGCTGCTGCCTTGGCAGGAACTAATGGGGATCCATAATAAACCCCAGGAAGAGTAGCTGCTGCCTTGGCAGGAACTAATGGGGATCCATAATAAACTCCAGGAAGAGTAGCTGCTGCCTTGGCAGGAACTAATGGGGATCCATAATAAACCCCAGGAAGAGTAGCTGCTGCCTTGGCAGGAACTAATGGGGATCCATAATAAACTCCAGGAAGAGTAGCTGCTGCCTTGGCAGGAACTAATGGGGATCCATAATAAACTCCAGGAAGAGTAGCTGCTGCCTTGGCAGGAACTAATGGGGATCCATAATAAACCCCAGGAAGAGTAGCTGCTGCCTTGGCAGGAACTAGTGGGGATCCATAACAAATACAAAGGTGCACTAACCTCCTTTGGCTTACATTCAGTTGTTCTGAACTCACTCCACTCGCACTAAAGAGGGAGGCTCGGACAATGTGTGCTAGCACCTGCACAGATCAAATACATAGCTGGAACATCGATTAAGGTGTTTACATGTCCTAAGAAAACCAGGTGTTTTAATTGGCGTATGCTTACTTCAATTTTGTCCTTACGCCAATTAAGATAAGCAGAGTAAGGTGTTTACATGACTATTGCATAATCTGCCTACTGCCATAATTAGTTTAATATCGAATTATTACTGTGCATGTAAACATACTCAATGAGTTAATAAGTCAAACTGACAGGGGCTAGACTGGTTTCCGATTGCAATCATTTTGACCCTTAGACTGATTTGCTAAATTCAACCACTTCCTCATTAGACTGGGGGCCAAATGGATATGTTCCACAAATTGTTCAGATTTATATCTCCAGTCTTTAGCTGCAGGCCAACAAAGAAGAAATGCTATTAGGTAAATCAGATCACTTCATATCCCGAGACTCAAGACCTTTTCATCAAAACACTTCTCTTCTTTTCCATCCACAGGTATCTCTGTCATTTTAACTCGTTTTGTTAGGAGGTGTGACAAATGGAGCACGGATGATCATTTGAAATTCCGTCCGTGAGATGGTGACATTCACCTTTTTATATCATATTATTTCCAACTAACAACTAGTTTCATTGACACTGGGAGCAGATTTCCCCTTCAGGGAAAGACTGAGTCAGAGCTCAGGTAATGTAGTTTACTAAATCAGGAAGGCTGATCTGAATGGCTTGTCAGTTTTAATCCATCTAGTAAAAACAATATAATTCACATCGCTTCCTGTCTTACCCCATCAGCATAGCAGGTATTTATAAGGTAGTGTCATAACGTTCCCTCATCAGCATAGCAGGTACAGTGCCTTGCAAAATGATTCACCCCCTTGGCGTTTTTCCTATTTTGTTGCATTACAGCCTGTAACTTAAAGGGATTTTTATTTGGATTTCATGTAATGGACATACACAAAATAGTCCAAATTGGTGAAGTGAAATTTAAAAAAGTTAAATACGGGAAAATGTTGCATGCATATGTATTCCCCCCCTTGGCTATGAAGCCCCTACATAAGATCTGGTGCAACCAATTACCTTCAGAAGTCACAAAATGTGTTAAATAAAGTCCACCTGTGTGCAATCTAAGTGTCACATGATCTGTCACGTGATCTCAGTATATATACACCTGTTCTGAAAGGCCCCAGAGTCTGCAACACCACTAAACAAGGGGCACCACTAAGCAAGCAGCACTATGAAGACCAAGGAGCTCTCCAAACACGTCAGGGACAAAGTTGTGGAGAAGTACAGATCAGGGTTGGGTTAAAAAAATATCAGAAACTTTGAACATCCCACTGAGCACCATTAAATCCATTATTAAAAAATGGAAAGAATATTGCACCACAACAACCTGCCAAGAGAGGGCCGCCCACTAAAACTCACGGACCAGGCAAGGAGGGCATTAATCAAAGAGGCAACAAAGAGACCAAAGATAACACTGAAGGAGCTGCAAAGCTCCACAGCAGAGATTGGAGTATCTGTCCATAGGACCACTTTAACACAGAGCTGGGATTTATGGAAGAGTGGCCAGAATAAAATAAGCAAACATGTTTGGTGTTCGCCAAAAGGCAAGTGGGAGACTCCCCAAACATATGGAAGAAAATACTCTTGTCAGATGAGACTAAAATCTAGCTTTTTGACCATCAAGGAAAACGCTATGTCTGGCGCAAACCCAACACCTCTCATCACCCCGAGAATACCAACTCCACAGTGAAGCATGGTGGTGGCAGCATCATGCTGTGGCGATGTTTTTCATCGGCAGGGACTGGGAAACTGGTCAGAATTGAAGGAATGATGGATGGCGCTAAATACAGGGAAATTCTTGAGGGAAACCGGTTTCAGTCTTCCAGAGATTTGAGACTAGGACGGAGGTTCACCTTCCAGCAGGACAATGACCCTAAGCATACTGCTAAAGCAACACTCTAGTGGTTTAAGGGGAAACATTTAAATGTCTTGGACTGGCCGAGTCAAATCCCAGACCTCAATACAATTGAGAATCTGTGGTATGACTTAAAGATTGCTGTATATCAGTGGAACCCATCCAACTTGAAGGAGCTGGAGCAGTTTTGCCTTGAAGAATGGGCAAAAATCCCAGTGGCTAGATGTGCCAAGCTTATAAAGACATACCCCAAGAGACTTGCAGCTGTAATTGCTGCAAAAGGTGGCTCTACAAAGTAATGACTTTGGGGGGGTGAATAGTTTTGCATGCTCAAGTTTTCTTTTTTTGTGTGTCTTATTTCTTGTTTGTTTCACACATAAAAAATATTTTGCATCTTCAAAGTGGTAGGCATGTTGTGTAAATCAAATGATACAACTCCCCCAAAAAATACATTTTAGTTTCAGGTTGTAAGGCAACAAAATAGGAAACATGCCAAGGGGGTGAATACTTTCGCAAGTCATTGTATTTATAAGGTAGTGTCATAATGTTACCTCATCAGCATAGCATCACGTCTTTCCATCACGCTTGATGATTAACCTATGGGCTCACTCGTCCAATAATCACTTTCCGTTCTTTCAACCAAAGGGCATACATCTAGGGGAGTATTTATATGTCAACTCAAACCTTATGTCACCCACTTACTGTTTAGAAACAACAGTCTTCCCATGACCTTCCACCTCCCCACCACCCGAAGACCTGTCATCTGAACCTCGTTCTCCCAGGGGGAGGGGTTTCAATGCCAGCTGACTCGGATAGGGAAACCTGTCATCAGCCTCTGGAGATGAGTCCTACCCCAAACTATTCAATAAAATTCCATATTGCATTCTGTCTCTGTTGTCAGTTAAGCCTGTACTCAATTGAACTATCATTGGCTGATGAGTCCACATCTACCCACGCTCCTGTTTATAGTAAGATGTGTCTGTAGTCTGAGGCCATGTCAGATATTATAGCTGTAGTCATGTTGTGACCAGTGCTGTATTGTTATTGTAGCTGAGTAGGAAGCCGGATCATCTGTGTGTCTGTGTTGATTGTGTCGGTGTTATTAGGGTTAGGGTCCTTGCACTTTATACACTGCTCAAAAAAATAAAGGGAACACTTAAATAACACAATGTAACTCCAAGTCAATCACACTTCTGTGAAATCAAACTGTCCACTTAGGAAGCAACACTGATTGACAATAAATTTCACATGCTGTTGTGCAAATGGAATAGACAAAAGGTGGAAATTATAGGCAATTAGCAAGACACCCCCAAAAAAGGAGTGATTCTGCAGGTGGTGACCACAGACCACTTCTCAGTTCCTATGCTTCCTGGCAGATGTTTTGGTCACTTTTGAATGCTGGTGGTGCTCTCACTCTAGTGGTAGCATGAGACGGAGTCTACAACCCACACAAGTGGCTCAGGTAGTGCAGCTCATCCAGGATGGCACATCAATGCGAGCTGTGGCAAAAAGGTTTGCTGTGTCTGTCAGCGTAGTGTTCAGAGCATGGAGGCGCTACCAGGAGAGAGGCCAGTACATCAGGAGACGTGGAGGAGGCCGTAGGAGGGCAACAACCCAGCAGCAGGACCGCTACCTCCGCCTTTGTGCAAGGAGGTGCACTGCCAGAGCCCTGCAAAATGACCTCCAGCAGGCCACAAATGTGCATGTGTCTGCTCAAACGGTCAGAAACAGACTCCATGAGGGTGGTATGAGGGCCCGACGTCCACAGGTGGGGGTTGTGCTTACAGCCCAACACCGTGCAGGACGTTTGGCATTTGCCAGAGAACACCAAGATTGGCATGTGAGAATGTTGTTCATTGACTACAGCTCAGCGTTCAACACCATAGTGTCCACGAAGCTCATCACTAAGCTAAGGACCCTGGGTCTTTAAACCTCCCTCTGCAACTGGATCCTGGACTTCCAGACGGGCCACCCCCAGGTGGTAAGGGTAGGCAACAACACGTCTGCCAAGCTGAACCTCAACACTGGGGCCCCTCAGGGGTGTGTTCTTAGTCCCCTATCATGGTCCAAACACACAAAGACAGTCATGAAAAGGGCATGACAAAACCTTTTCCCCCTCTAGAGACTGAAAAGATTTGGCATGGGTCCCCAGATCCTAAAAAGGTTTTATAGCTGCACCATCAAGAGCATCCTGACCGGTTGCATCACCGCCTGGTATGGCAACTGCTTGGTATCTGACTGTAAGGCGCTACAGAGGGTAGTGCGTACAGCCCAGTACATCAGTGTCAGAGGAAAGCCCATAATATAGACTCCAGGCACCCACACTTACTTGGTACCGGTACCCCCTGTATATAGGCTCGTTAATGTTATTTTATTGTGTTATTTTTTATTATTTTTTACTTTAGTTTATTTGGTAAATATTTTCTTAACTCTTCTTGAACTGCACTGTTGGTTAAGGGCTTATAAGTAAGCATTTCTCAGTAAGGTCTACACTTGATGTATTCGGCGCATGTGACAAATACATTTTGATTTGATTTGATACCTTCTAGTGCCCTGAGATGGGTAATACTGTTTTACAGCAAGGTCATCCTTTTGCCCATCAACTCCATCTCAGACATAAAGGAAGTCCGATGAACTTAGAAGACAAAATAGTTGAAACCATGAGGTCTGATGAGAGAAATCCCATCAGAGGCTTGATCTCCAGTCTTCATTACAGCCATGACAGCGTGTCAAGGCTCAGAGAGCGTCCTGTAAGCAACATCTGGAGCCAAGAGCCCCACGGTGTGCATGAAAGGGTTTAAATATCAGAGTCAGCGATCACTTTAGTACTTTGAGTAATTCTGAACATCTGTTCAGGATGAGCGTGAGGAGGGGTCAATTGATGAGTAATCACTGGCTGCAGGGGAAGGCTGATATTAAACTTAACTTAACTAAGGACGACTTAGCAAATTGGCTGTTGTACAAGTCTACATTAAAGAAGCACCAGACGGAAGAAAGATTTGATGGACATCTACAGGTTCAGATGCAATATCAGGAATAAATGACTCAATAAGACAAATAAATAATAAATGATTCAACACCTTCGTTCATAACTTTATTGAGTTGCACCCCCTTTTCCCCTCCCAACAGCCTCAATTCATCAAGTTGGCTGGTAATGGATCTCTACTCCGAATAGCTCGTTCCATCTCATCCCACAGATGCTCAATTGGATTGATATCTGGTGACTGGGCAGGCCACTGCAGTAAGCTGAATTCACTGTCATGTTCGTGGAACCATTCCTGGACAATCCTAGCCTTGTGGCATGGGGCATTATCCTGCTGAAAAAAAAATCGATTTGCAGATGGATACACTGCTGCCATGAAGGGGTGCACCTGATTGACAATGATGTTCAGATATCCTGTGGCATTCAGACATTGCTCCACTTTAATCAAGGGGCCCAGTGTGTGCCATGAAAACACACCCCACACTATCACACCACCACCAACTAGGGCCTTGAATTCAAACAAACAATAGACGAGACCAATGAAGCGAAACACAGATTGTACAATATTAGAAGGCAATATGCACTGAGTAAACAAAACATTAAGGACACCTGCTCTTTCCATGACATAAACTGACCAGGTGAATCCAGGTGAAAGCTGTGATCCCTTATTGATGTCACTTGTTAAATCCATTTCAATTCATGTAAAAGAAGGGATGAGACAGGTCAAATAAGAATTTTTAAGCCTTGAGACAATTGAGACATGGATTGTATATGTGTGCCATTCAAAGGGTGAATGGGCAAGGCAAAATATTTTACTTCCTTTGAATGGGGTATGGTAGTTGGTACCAGGCACCCAGGTTTGTGTCAAGAACTGCAACGCTGCTGGGTTTTTCACACTCAATAATTTCAGTGTGTATCAAGAATGGTCCACTAGCAAAAGGACATCCAGCCAACATAACAAAACTGTGGGAAGCATTGGAGTCAACATCGACGAGCTTTTGGATCGCTGTTCGACACCTTGTATAGTCCATGCCCTGAAGAACAGAGGCTGTTCTGAGGGCAAAAAGGGGGGGGGGGGGGGTGTCCTTAATGTTTTGTACACTCATTCATCCTGAATGAATCGTGAATAATGATGAGTGAGAAAGTTACAGGCGCACAAATATCATACCCCCCCCCCCCCCCCCCAAAATGCTAACCTCCGCCGTTATTGTAATGGTGAGAGGTTAGCATGTCTTGGGGGTATAATATTTGTGTGTCTGTAACTTTCTCACTCATTGTTATTCACGATTCATTTAGGATTATCTGTAATCATGGTAGCATCCACATTAATGTGGAAGTGTTTAGAAAGATATTATATTCTTTACAATAAAAGCAACTTTATTTACCATTTATTTCTATTGGGCACAAAATAATCTGAAACACAACCAAAACAAATAGCAAATGCATCCAAATAATTTGTAGTCACAAGCTTGATGTGGTCATTGTGTGTTATTAATATGGGACCAAATCCTTAACTTTTCACTACTTTGATACACGTATATAAATTAACTTGTCCCAATACTTTTGGTCCCATAAAATGGAGGGACTATGTACAAAAAATTCAGTAATTTCAAACATTTAAAAAATTTCACCTACAATGAATGAAACACCTCCAATTAAAGCGGACAGTCTGCACTTTAAACTCATAGTAATTGTATAATTTCAAATACAAAGTTCTGGAGAACAGAGACAAAACTACAAACAATTTGTCACTGTCTCACTGTCACTCTCCCACTGTATAAAAACTCAGTTTAAAAAGAAACATCACTTTTTCAGGACCCTGTCTTTCAAAGATCATTCGTAAAAATCCAAATAACTTCAAAGATCTTCATTGTAAAGGGTTTAACACTGTTTCCCATGCTTGTTCAATGAACCATAAACAATTAATGAACATGCACCTGTGGAACGGTCATTAAGACACTAACAGCTTACAGACGGTAGGCAATTAAGGTCACAGTTCTGAAAATCTAGGACACTAAAGAGGCTAAAGAGGCCTTTCTACTGACTCTGAAAAACACAAAAAAAACACAGACGAGCAGTCTGTGTGAATGTGCCTTAGGCATGCTGCAAGGAGGCATGAGGACTGCAGATGTGGCCAGGGCAATAAATTGCAATGTCCGTACTGTGAGACGCCTAAGATAGCGCTACAGCGAGACAGGATGGACAGCTGATCGTCCTCTCAGTGGCAAACCACATGTAACAACACCTGCACAGGATTGGTACATCAGAACATCACACCTGCGGGACAGGTACAGGATGGCAACAACAACTGCCCAAGTTACACAAGGAACGCACAATCCCTCCATCAGTGCTCAGACTGTCCGCAATAGGCTGAGAGAGGCTGGACTTGAGGGCTTGTAGGCCTGTTGTAAGGCAGGTCCTTACCAGACATCACCGGCAACAACGTCACCATGGGCACAAACCCACCGTTGCTGGACCAGACAGGACTGACAAAAAGTGCTCTTCACTGACGAGTCGCGGTTTTGTCTCACCAGGGGTGATGGTTGGATTTGTGTTTATCGTCAAAGGAATGAGCGTTACACCGAGGCCTGTACTCTGGAGCGGGATCGATTTGGAGGTGGAGGGTCCGTCATGGTCTGGGGCAGTGTGTCACAGCATCATTGGACTGAGCTTGTTGTCATTGCAGGCAATCTCAACGCTGTGCGTTACAGGGAAGACATCCTCCTCCCTCATGTGGTAGCCTTCCTGCAGGCTCATCCTGACATGACCCTCCAGCATGTCAATGCCACCAGCCATAATGCTTGTTCTGTGAGTGATTTCCTGCAAGACAGGAATGTTAGTGTTCTGCCATGGCCAGCAAAGAGCCTGGATCTCAATCCCATTGAGCACGTCTGGGACCTGTTGGATCGGAGGGTGAGGGCTAGGGCCATTCCCCCCCAGAAATGTCCGGGAACTTGCAGGTGCCTTGGTGGAAGAGTGGGGTAACATCTCACAGCAAGAACTGGCAAATCTGGTGCAGTCCATGAGGAGGAGATGCACTGCAGTACTTAATGCAGCTGGTGGTCACAGCAGATACCGACTCTTACTTTTGATTTTGAACACCCCTTTTTTCAGGGGCACATTATTCCATTTATGTTAGTCACATGTCTGTGGAACTTGTTCAGTTTATGTCTCAGTTGTTGAATCTTGTTATGTTCATACAAATATTTATACGTTAAGCTTGCTGAAAATAAACGCAGTTGACAGTGAGAGGACGTTTCTTTTTTTGCTGAGTTTACATTATAGGCCACTAAATAAAATGTCCAGTGGCACACTGACTCATCTAATGACGAAGATGAAGCCATAGGCTATTACTCACGGTGATGGCCGTGCATCTTGGCAACAGCCTATCAAGATTAGCTACTTTGAAAAACAGTGCTGCTGTTCCCAAACAATTGGGAGTTGTTGAAAAAAGTTTTTCTCTTGGTTCTTCAGACAGATTAGTCTTCTCGTTTAGGCAGTTGGCATTTGCTTTCCAAACTGTATGTTTTTCCAACGATTGTATTTAGAAATTGTATTTTGAAATTTGCATAAGGCAAACAGACAGCCGCAACCAACCATAAAAATATAATCACTAGATGGCAGTTCCCATTCAATTCAGGACTGGCATGCATTGCTAGTGTACCTGTAAGGACAGACGCTGGGAGACGAGAAGCAAGTACATGGAGTGAACATTTAATAAATAATGGACATGAAACGAAACAAGGACAGTGTCTGGACAAGGGAAGCATAATTTCAATAATGCAGACATGGGGAAGAAACTGAGGAAGTGACAGATATAGAGGAGGCAATCAATGAGGTAATAGTCCAGGTGAGTCCCATGAAGCGCATAACGATGGTGACAGGTGTGCGTAATGATGGACAGCCTGGCAGCCTCGAGCGCAAGAGAGCGGGAGCAGTCGTGACAGTACCCCCCTCCCCCCTAGAGGCACCACCCGGCATGCCACCTGGGCAAGCCTGACGGGCCGGCCTGAGGCGTGGGAGCCCGACGAGCCAGCCGAGGCATAGGAGCCCTACAAGCCTGCTGAGGCATGACGTGGGATGGGAGCCTGAGGAGCCGACTGAGGTGTGGGAGCCCGACGAGCCGGCTGAGCCATGACATGGGATGGGAGCCTGCCAAGCCAACCGAAGCAAGAAAACCTTTCGAGCCAGCTAAGGCATGGAAACCCGACGAGTCAGCTGAGGCACCCCTGGTTCCTTCGGCAGCGGCACCCGGACCTGACGTCACCAACGCCAACGCCAACAAAAAACTAAAACAACTCCCTGATGCTTCCAATATTGGTGTCTGCATTCTGTGAGGACAGACGCTGGGAGACGAGAAGCAAGTACAGGGAGTGAATATTTAATAAATAATGGACATGAAACAAAACACGTACAGCGTCCGGACAAGGGGAAGAAAACAATATTAATGCAGACACGGGGAATAAACTGAGGAAGTGACAGATATAGGGGAGGCAATCAATAAGGTAATAGTCCAGGTGAGTCCCATGAAACGCTGATGCGCGTAACGATGGTGACAGGTGTGCGTAATGATGGGCTGCCTGGCACCCACGAGCACCAGAGAGGGGGAGCGGGAGCAGGCGTGACAGTATCCATGAGTTTAATTGTCAAAATGCCAGCGTAAGAGGTTCCAAAACCTTTCAATGGATTATATGTCTTTGGCCACAACGCAACAAGCTGTATATTTGACGTACATGCTGGCCAAATTGTCACCTTTCCAACTCTGGGCAACCGGTAACTGCCAAAATATAGGAAACACTTGAGTAAATGAGGTATACCAATAGTATGTTATGGTGTGGGGAGCATTTTCCTGACATGGTTTAGGTCCACTTGTAGAATCTATGCCAAGGCGCATTGAAGCTGTTCTGGCAGCTCATGGTAGCCTAACACTTTTTTAAGACACTATGTTGGTGTTTGCTTTATTTTGCCAGTTACCTGTATGTGCTTGTAATAAAACTTAATCCACAGTTATTTTTTGTTGTTGAAACTATTGATATTCTGTGGCAAAAGTATGCTCTCTAGTGTACTTGGAACATTGAGTGAGGGCTCCTGTGGTTGGATAAAATAATACTAATTTAAAAAAGTAAAGTCATTTACATTTTTATTGCATCTTGGGCCTAGCCCCTGACTCACACAATTGACCAGTCACATTTATTTATTATGCAGTTTATTTTTTATTAGTCAGTTGCCCAATCAAGGCAGGGCCCTCCAGTTAACCACGTATGCCCCCTACCGACGATTAGCAGAGTGGCAGCAGACAAGACAGTCTGTCTATACTCATTAAGAGCGGGCTCCTGAATCCTCCTGTGATAGGCAGTAAAATATATATATATATATATATATATATATATATATATATATATTACACATACTGTACAATATATACTGTAAATATTTCCTTTATTAATTTATTTTAATTTCTGCCCCGGTAAGCCCCTGCATTAAGCCTGCCCTGCCACCAGCCTGCAATGTAGACACAAGGCATGATGGATGCATGTACTCATGGTTTTATCCATACCCTAGTCCTCCCATCAGAGTGAAGCAGCAGGAACTGTGATTCATCAGACCAGGCTATTTTTACAATTATCCAGTGTCCAGTGTTTTCGTTTTTTAGCCCACTGCAACCGCAGTTTCTCGTTTTTTGCTGAAAGAAGAGGAACTCTGTAAGGTCCGTCGGCTGCCATACCCCATTCTTGTCAAGGTACGACGAGTTGTGCATTCTTTTATGGCTCTTTGAGCACCAATGTTGTAATGTCTGTTGCTCTGCACAATTCGTGTCTGCCTCCTTTGTCCTCTTTCATCAATTACCCATTTTCAACCACTGTCTGGCCGTTGGCTCGATGTCCTTTGGGTGGTGGACCATTGCTGATAAACACAGAGAACTCTTGAGCGTGAAAAACCCAGCAGCGTTGTAGTTCTTGACACACTCAAACCTTTTGACATAACAAATGGATTCTTCTGGATTTGTACAAAAATATGGTCAATAAAAGCGAATGGGAATTTAATTCTATACAGTGATTATGGATGTAATTTGTGTTATTTGCCCACCCAATTTGCCAGAGGGTCTCAGTTTGATGCATGTCATAGGCTGCAATCATACTTTTTTAGGTACAGGTCAAAATGATTGCTTAGTATGCCAACTATCGATTTTCAGCTTAAAAAAGACCCATTTGAATTTTTTAGGGCACTTGAATGGAATAACCATATATTTCTATTTGCCATTGGCCATGATTACTGTTCATCTTCTTGCTCTGTTCTTGAGTTCTCCTTTTACTGCAGAGAGCTTAATCAGGGTCACACAATGTTTCTTGGTAGTCTTAAACAAATCTACTTTGATACAAAAGTATACACCTCAAACACATGATTATGGGTTTAAAGAAAGAAGACACCTGGACCATGATATAGAGTTGAAATGTATTACATTTTGAGTTATAGTAAGATGTCTGTAATTTTAGTTAAAGTAAGATGTCTGTAATTTGAGTCATATTAAGATGTCTCTATTTTGAGTTATAGTAAGATGACAGTTTTTTGAGTTATAGTAAAATGTCTGCAATTTTAGTTATAGTAAAATGTTTGTAATTTAGGTTAAAGTGAGATTACTCTAATTTGAGTAACAGTAAGATGTCTCTATTTTGAGTTAAAGTAAGATGTCTGTAATTTGAGATAAAGTAAGATGTCTGTAATTTGAGATATAGTAAGATGTCTGTAATTTGAGTTATAGTAAAATGTCTGTAATTTGAGATATAGTAAGATGTCTGTAATTTGAGTTATAGTAAAATGTCTGTAATTTGAGTTATAGTAAAATGTCTGTAATTTGAGTCATAGTAAGATGTCTGTAATTTGAGTTATAGTAAAATGTCTGTAATTTGAGATAAAGTAAGATGTTTTTACTCTAATACATTTGCTTAGCAAAATAACACTTTAATACGCTACTTACAGTGGCATTTCCTTTCAAATAACTTTTTTAGCACTAGTATGCACACGTCAATGGAAATGCACAAATCAATGATAGTCATTAGAAATAAAGCCCTAAAAAGTCCCAATGAAGTTATAATATACAGGTGCCTTTCATGGTTTGACCACCTGTCTACAATAACGACAGGCATTCTCCTCAGCATTTGGAAACGCAGTGAATTATTGTAGCGTTCTTGACACATCAATAACAAACCCAACTTTGTTTTTATCCAACCCAACTTTGACAGTAAATCTCTATGGACAGAACAGCTCTGTATCTGAAATCCCACCTGCAGGACAATGTAATGGTGTGTGTGTGTGTGTGTGTGTGTGTGTGTGTGTGTGTGTGTGTGTGTGTGTGTGTGTGTGTGTGTGTGTGTGTGTGTGTGTGTGTGTGTGTGTGTGTGTGTGTGTGTGTGTGTGTGTGTGCGATGTTGTTGTCCCCTGAGCAAGTCTTTCAAAGGAAAGCAGTGGGGTGATCAATAAATAGCATGCTGAACAGCGGGGCACAACAGATATTTTCTACAAAACAATTATATTTGACATTTTATGCTGAAGTACACACTTTACTGTAGCGTTGTTTGCTGAATTCAATAGCAATCTGTCATCAACAGTAAACAACCTTGGTTGAATGTAAGTGTATCAGCACCAGCACGTGGAAAATAACAGTGTGGGTGAAACAAGAAACAATCTCAGGTTAACAACCCTGAAATTAAGCGGTCTGTAGCTCTGCAGTGAAACACAGCGAGACACAGTTCCTAACGGCATTACTGCAGCACAGGAGAAGAGAGGAGGACCAACGGTAACATCAGAGGAATGATTCATTGCGCAGCTGTTGGGGAAATGTGTTAAGCTTTTAAATCCCTTCAATCTGTTGAACCTGCTTGCTATTGAGTTTGCCACCCTCCCCGAGAGGGATATAAAATGTCTGTGATTGATCAGGCTCCAGTATTTAATCATTAATGTAGCACCCTCCATGATAATGCAAACTAAACACCTATACACAATTAATAATTAAATGGTGATATTGATAGAACATAAAAATAGTCGCACTGGGAAACATTTGTCAGTGGTGACGGGTCAGAATCAAGGCAAGCACAGTTTATGTTGTTGTTACAAGAACAGCACTGGCATTTTCAGAATGTTTGGTCACACTATTTGGATAGTCCATCTGTAGATGCTCTGCAGTTGGATGCTCTACAGATGGACTATCCAAATAGTGTGACCAACCATCCATTGTGTCTAAATGGTTGAGGATCAAACCACTAGTCATATCAGTTACTGTAAGAATCAGACAGCAAACTATGAGTGGCACACCGAGTCTTAGCAGTCTGGAGAACTCCTTGGCTGGCAGATGGAACTCCTGTACCTGACATGTCAACCTCCATTACGTCTTCCAACATGACCTAATTACTTAATTATGCCCTCATAGCCAACTGGCCATGCATCGGGCATCAGTTCAACCCAGTCTGGAACCAGCAATGTAACTTCCAAAAAGAGCGTTATCTCCCAACCCACAAAATTGATGTAATTGAATGTAATCCTTTTGTGTGGTCTGAAAAAAAAAGATTCAACCATAGACTGATTGAGATAGTTTAGCATCAAACCAATAGTCATGTCAGCTAGTGTACCATCTGACAGCAAGCTGAGAGCCCCACAGTGTCTCAGTGGACAGAAGTCCATCTGACAGCAAGCTGAGAGCCCCACAGTGTCTCAGTGGACAGAAGTCCATCTGACAGCAAGCTGAGAGCCCCACAGTGTCTCAGTGGACAGAAGTCCATCTGACAGCAAGCTGAGAGCCCCACAGTGTCTCAGTGGACAGAAGTCCATCTGACAGCAAGCTGAGAGCCCCACAGTGTCTCAGTGGACAGATGTCCATCTGACAGCAAGTTGAGAGCCCCACAGTGTCTCAATGGACAGATGTCCATCTGACAGCAAGCTGAGAGCCCCACAGTGTCTCAGTGGACAGAAGTCCATCTGACAGCAAGCTGAGAGCCCCACAGTGTCTCAGTGGACAGATGTCCATCTGACAGCAAGTTGAGAGCCCCAGAGTGTCTCATTGGACAGAAGTCCATCTGACAGCAAGTTGAGAGCCCCACAGTATCTCAGTGAACAGAAGTCCATCTGACAGCAAGTTGAGAGCACCACAGTGTCTCAGTGGACAGAAGTCCATCTGACAGCAAGTTGAGAGCCCCACAGTGTCTCAGTGGACAAAAGTCCATCTCCTTAGCTGGCAGATGAACCTCCTGCATCCTACATGTATCCCTCCATTACATGACCTAATACAGGGTTTCCCAAACTCGGTCCTTTGGGCCCCAAGGGGTGCATGTTTTGGTTTTTGCCCTAGCACTACACAGCTGGTTAAAATAACCAACTCATCATCAAGCTTTGATTATTTGAATCAGCTGTGTAGTGCTGGGACAAAAACCAAAACATTCACCCAAGACCGAGTTTGGGAAACAACATAAAGCCAACTAGCCATGCATCAGGTATCAACCCAACCTCGTTGGCAACCAGTCCCATCACTCCACCAGAGAATCACTCAACCAGTCCCATCACTCCACCAGAGAATCACTCCACCAGTCCCATCACTCCACCAGAGAATCACTCCACCAGTCCCATCACTCCACCAGAGAATCACTCCACCAGTCCCATCACTCCACCAGTCCCATCACTCCACCAGAGAATCACTCAACCAGTCCCATCACTCCACCAGAGAATCACTCCACCAGTCCCATCACTCCACCAGAGAATCACTCAACCAGTCCCATCACTCCACCAGAGAATCACTCAACCAGTCCCATCACTCCACCAGAGAATCACTCAACCAGTCCCATCACTCCACCAGAGAATCACTCAACCAGTCCCATCACTCCACCAG
Organism: Salvelinus fontinalis; assembly: GCF_029448725.1. Lineage (NCBI taxonomy): Eukaryota > Metazoa > Chordata > Actinopteri > Salmoniformes > Salmonidae > Salvelinus > Salvelinus fontinalis. The sequence continues at coordinate 17,680,562 of NC_074665.1, forward strand.
AGAATCACTCCACCAGTCCCATCACTCCACCAGAGAATCACTCAACCAGTCCCATCACTCCACCAGAGAATCACTCAACCAGTCCCATCACTCCACCAGAGAATCACTCAACCAGTCCCATCACTCCACCAGAGAATCACTCCACCAGTCCCATCACTCCACCAGAGAATCACTCAACCAGTCCCATCACTCCACCAGAGAATCACTCAACCAGTCCCATCACTCCACCAGAGAATCACTCAACCAGTCCCATCACTCCACCAGAGAATCACTCAACCAGTCCCATCACTCCACCAGAGAATCACTCAACCAGTCCCATCACTCCACCAGAGAATCACTCCAAATTGCATAAGGTCTTGTGACAATGTCTTTAGACTGTGAATGAGCTAGCATCTAATTCAGGTTCTCTTTTTAAAAGAGTATCCTGGATGACCTCAGTTTCCACAGAAGAAAACAGAGAGTTCTGCTACTAATGAAGGCCTGATTACATACACAGTGGGTTGAATTATTGCCAATGTGCCGCCCACCGCTGCTGTCTCTTGGAAAGTACACGTGTTCAGGGGGTTCCAGTTCCTCTGCATTGACCTTTTTCTGGCTCTGTTATTAACAAAACCGCATAAAATAGATTGGGTGTCACAGCCAGGCTGAAATTAAACAACTATCACTTTAATCTGAGGGCTGTTGGCTCCAAGCAGAGGTGATTGCATGAACTGAAGTACACATTTCATTACGCAGCAGAGCATCCAAGTGGACCATGACTCTTATTTACTTTATGAGGTTGTTTTAATTCCCCTACTTATAAATGTATTTGCGTCAGCTTACTGGTTTTGAATGGGTTGTTTGCTTGGTGGGTCATTGTTAGTTTACTGGTTTTGAATGGGTTTTTTGCTTGGTGGGTCATTGTTAGTTTACTGGTTTTGAATGGGTTTTTTGCTTGGTGGGTCATTGTTAGTTTACTGGTTTTGAATGGGTTTTTTGCTTGGTGGGTCATTGTTAGTTTACTGTTTTTGAATGGGTTTTTTGCTTGGTGGGTCATTGTTAGTTTACTGTTTTTGAATGGGTTTTTTGCTTGGTGGGTCATTGTTAGTTTACTGTTTTTGAATGGGTTGTTTGCTTGGTGAGTCATTGTTAGTTTCCTGTTTTTGAATGGGTTGTTTACTTGGTGGGTCATTGTTAGTTTACTGTTTTTGAATGGGTTGTTTACTTGGTGGGTCATTGTTAGTTTCCTGTTTTTGAATGGGTTGTTTGCTTGGTGGGTCATTGTTAGTTTCCTGTTTTTGAATGGGTTGTTTGCTTGGTGGGTCATTGTTAGTTTACTGTTTTTGAATGGGTTTTTTGCTTGGTGGGTCATTGTTAGTTTACTGTTTTTGAATGGGTTGTTTGCTTGGTGGGTCATTGTTAGTTTCCTGTTTTTGAATGGGTTGTTTGCTTGGTGGGTCATCGTTAGATTCTGCCTACTTCTTTTTCCTTCCTGTTTGATATTGCCGTCTGTCCTTGTGAGAGTGAAGGGAGTGAGCGAATCTGCTGAGATGAACGTTGCCTTGGATACACCACTTTACCCCATCAACTTGACGTGTTCCAATTGGTTTGCTCTTTCATGTCTCATACTCTTTGTTTTATGTGTACGCTTTGAAATCCTAAAATTCAAATGTGCTCTTTCTTTCATCGCTTGCGGTAGGCTATTAGAAAATGTAACGACTACTTTCTCAGGTACGGGTTTTATTTGTTTTTCATATCTCAGAATTGTCTTTGATATATGGCAGTTTCCTAATGTTCCATCTGATCAAAACCCTGGTAGGTTGAACATATAGTAGTAATTGCACAACTCCAGGCAACACCTGATGATGGGCCACAGAAGAAAACGTTGATATAAATGAAGAGCTGATTCAATATGTGCTGCCTTACAAGTAGGGGAATTCAAGCCCATGACAGCAATAGGAATACTTTACTATAACCTCCCAGCACTATTTGAATGTAAAGTTTGACTGGAGATTGTACATGTTACTGTGGTTCATTTTACGCCATATGGAACATATTAGAGATAAAATAGCCTGTTAATTGAGAGCAGATCAGTCAGTGTAATCGTAAAATTGAATCCATATTAGTGAAGACTTATCTATTCAGTGCATTTGGGCTGCAACTATATGTCGTTGAGGGAGAATTCCTTTTTAATATCACTGAATAGGCAGGTAGACCTGATCTGAACAAGAAAGCAAGGACAAAGCCTGCCTCCAGGAACAAGCTGACCTACATTCACAGATTAGAATCATTTAGAAGTGCATGTACTGTAATGACGTAGCTAAGTCTACACATAAGCTTTAATAAAAATAAGTGCAGTCTGCGGATTTCTCTTTTTTTTCTCCAAATAATGCCAAAACATATTGTAGGCACTTGTGGCCCATTAACCGATAGTAATGATCATCTTGTTCGCTAGGAATAACGGCATACACTTTGGAAAAAAAGTTCCAATCAGAACCAAAAAGGGTTCTATTTCTTGCTTCGTATGTGGAACCGCTTAAAGTTTCATATTAGGAACCTTTTATAAGGATCTTTGATAAGAACCCCAAGGGTTCTTTTTCACCTAACCAAAATTGGTTTCATATAGAACGTTAGCCATTTATGAATTATGGCTACTACTAATAAATAGTCATGTTTTTAGCTAAGAATATAGTAAACAATAAAATAATGGACAAAAGAATACAAGCATAGTTTTGAGACTTTAATTGTCATTATATCTAAACATAGTTTAGAAATATGCACTGGTTGGCAGGGAAGCATCTCTTTGTTTGAATGACGGCCCAAGTCTATCATGGGACAAACGCTGGCTGGTTCTTTGTGGAACAGTAGGTCTACAGTATGGGTTGTTGCCTGGCTGGTTCTTTGTGGAACAGTAGGTCTACAGTATGGGTTGTTGTCTGGCTGGTTCTTTGTGGAACAGTAGGTCTATAGTATGGGTTGTTGCCTGGCTGGTTCTTTGTGGAACAGTAGGTCTACAGTATGGGTTGTTGCCTGGCTGGTTCTTTGTGGAACAGTAGGTCTACAGTATGGGTTGTTGCCTGGCTGGTTCTTTGTGGAACAGTAGGTCTACAGTATGGGTTGTTGTCTGGCTGGTTCTTTGTGGAACAGTAGGTCTACAGTATGGGTTGTTGCCTGGCTGGTTCTTTGTGGAACAGTAGGTGTACAGTATGGGTTGTTGTCTGGCTGGTTCTTTGTTGAACAGTAGGTGAACAGTATGGGTTGTTGCCTGGCTGGTTCTTTGTGGAACAGTAGGTGTACAGTATGGGTTGTTGTCTGGCTGGTTCTTTGTGGAACAGTAGGTCTATAGTATGGGTTGTTGCCTGGCTGGTTCTTTGTGGAACAGTAGGTCTACAGTATGGGTTGTTGTCTGGCTGGTTATTTGTTGAACAGTAGGTGAACAGTATGGGTTGTTGCCTGGCTGGTTCTTTGTGGAACAGTAGCTCTACAGTATGGGTTGTTGCCTGGCTGGTTCTTTGTGGAACAGTAGGTCTACAGTATGGGTTGTTGCCTGGCTGGTTCTTTGTGGAACAATAGGTCTACAGTATGGGTTGTTGTCTGGCTGGTTCTTTGTTGAACAGTAGGTGAACAGTATGGGTTGTTGCCTGGCTGGTTATTTGTGGAACAGTAGCTCTACAGTATGGGTTGTTGCCTGGCTGTTTTTTTTGTGGAACAGTAGGTCTACAGTATGGGTTGTTGCCTGACTGGTTCTTTGTGGAACAATAGGTCTACAGTATGGGTTGTTGTCTGGCTGGTTCTTTGTGGAACAGTAGGTGAACAGTATGGGTTGTTGTCTGGCTGGTTCTTTGTGGAACAGTAGGTGAACAGTATGGGTTGTTGTCTGGCTGGTTCTTTGTGGAACAGTAGGTGAACAGTATGGGTTGTTGTCTGGCTGGTTCTTTGTGGAACAGTAGGTGAACAGTATGGGTTGTTGTCTGGTTGGTTCTTTGTGGAACAGTAGCTCTACAGTATGGGTTGTTGTCTGGCTGGTTCTTTGTGGAACAGTAGCTCTACAGTATGGGTTGTTGTCTGGTTGGTTCTTTGTGGAACAGTAGGTGTACAGTATGGGTTGTTGCCTGGCTGGTTCTTTGTGGAACAGTAGGTGAACAGTATGGGTTGTTGCCTGACTGGTTCCTGAGAAGAAGAAAAAAAGAAAATAAACATAAATTAATCTGCCAAAATGAAGACTAAATCCTGTACTGACAAACATGATCATTATTTTGATGTAGAACAATTGACATGCAGTTGTTGTCAGCAGCAGCCGAAAGAGAGAACCTCTGCCTCTGATAGTTGGGATACTGCCACACTGAGCAAATCATAGAGTGTTAAAAGTAATATAATGATTAACTGGGCTATTGAACCACCAAGACTGACTATACATAATTGATTCTAAATCATTTAGAGAGATACCTTCTCTCAGTCAGCCCACTGCCCAATCACAATCATTCAACAGAGGTCAGCAACAGGCTTCCAGTTAGCTAGAAGCAAGAGGAAATTGTGTGTTTAATAAAAGCATATCCTACACTCTTAGAAAAAAAGGGGTTCTACAGTATCTAATTAAATATGCCGAATACAGGTCAGCAACAGGCTTCCAATGGTTTTATGACTCCTCACTGAAATAAAATAAACAATTAGCAAATTGCCAATGTCAGGCTCGGCCTGTAGCTGTATTTGGCATATTTAATTAGATACTGTAGAACCCCTTTTTTTCTAAGAGTGTAGGATATGCTTTTATTAAACACACAATTTCCTCTTGCTTCTAGCTAACATTTAGTTTGAAACATCACAGGTTTGTATGAACCCCAAAGAACCCCTTTTGTCTCCAGAGTTTAGCCTACACATTTAAATTGACCTACAGGTCAATAATCTAATCTAATAATAATTTTACACTATCTAGTCAGTTGACGACCTCCAGAGTGAACTGAATTTCCAAACCATAGTACAACATTCACAGTAAGTACTCATGCACAAGCCTATCTCCTGTTTCTGTAGCGTGAGGCAGCTTGATGTACAAGTACATCCCCTGGACAGGGTGCTAGTATATCGCCGGGACCCAATCTATCTCCTTAATACTGAGTGCCAAGCAGAGACGCATCAGGTCCCATTTTTATGGTCTTTGGTATGACTCAGCTGGGTATTGAACAACCTTTCAATCTAAGCGCAGACACTCTAACCACAAAGTTGGTCAAAATCATACTACAAGTTTTACCATTATTTTATTATCTACCACATGTGTCCGATTTTCTGGCGTAGTCATATATTTTTTATTATTATTATGGGTTGGAGTTGAACCATAGGAGGAGGAATCTTTCAAGAGATGTATTGTTGGTACAGGCCTGGTAATAACATCATTAATAGAATTGACATTCTGAACATTTGAATGAGTGTAGCAGGAAGGAAATAAAGCACCCTACTACCCTGCACAAATACTGTGTGAGGCAGGCATGCCCTGGTTCTGACCTCGCTGGTGCTATTGCTCATTCATATGGCACTACCATAAGACAAAAGACAGCCTCCTAATAGGAAGAGGTGGTGTGTCGGTCAACACAGACAGATTTAAAGGCCTCTCACATCTCCGGCGGGTAAGAGAAAGCTTTTATCATGCGCTGCGTTGTCTGCTGTGGTCAGATCTATCCCACAAAGACTCCTCATTTAAATATATTCAGCCATCCAAACAGGTTATAACAGTTACAAGGGAGATATTGAATGACCAGTACATGGCCTGGCCTCACACCAATTAACGTGTTCAAGAGGAAGCATTTGGAGGGAAAATGTTTGTTTTTAAAAAATGTGGTGAGTTCTGCACCTTATCATTTTGCTAAGTGTTCTGATGTTGATGTTGCTCTTGAGGCAATGCGGGTGGATACTTTGCGTAAGATCCCAGGTTAATGATTAGCAGTTTTATAATATTGCACTACAATCCCCATCATTTGCAGATATTATTCCCATCTTAAAAACATAACCAGGCAACCAGTCAGTCCATGTTATCTAATCGAAATCTTAACTGAATGCTTCAGCTGGGGATTACTGATGCCCACAATCCAAGCAGTGGAGAATTTAACCTAGAGCTGGGCGATATGGACAAAAATCCATACAGCGATAAATTGCCTGAATTAATGCGATAACGATACGCTTATAACATTAATGTGAACCAATTTTAAAAAATGATTATCCTTTAAAGGCCCAGTGCAGTCAAAAATGGGATTTCCCTGTGTTTATATATATATTTCCACACTATGCGGTTGGAATAATAGGGTGACATTTTTTTATGATGATAATGGTCTTTTGTGTAAGAGCTGTTTGAATAGACTGCCTGACATTTCAGCCTGTTTTCGTGGGATGGAGTTTGGCCTGTCTGGTGACATCACCAGGCGGTTAATTGTTATTATTATTGTTTGATTTTTTTAGGGGGTAGATCAGCTTTAATATTGCAGATAGATTGTGGCTTCCATCAATGTAATTGTCTGCAACATTTCCAATTTTCCATGTATATATTTTTTGTAAATATATATAATAGTGTCACGTTCCTGACCTTATTTCCTTTGTTTAGTCTTGTTTAGTTGGTCAGGACGTGAGCTGGGTGGGCATTCTATGTTATGTGTTTCTATGTTGGGTTGTCAACTAGCCTTATATGGTTCTCAATCAGGGGCAGGTGTTTTACGTTTCCTCTGATTGAGAACCATATTAAGGTAGGCTGTTCTCACTGTTTGTTTGTGGGTGATTGTTACTGTGTCTGTGTTTGTTCACCACACGGTGCTGTTTCGTTTCGTTTGTTCGTTCCTGTTCGTGCGTTCATGTTTTATGTTCTCATGTTCAGGTCTGTTCACGTCGTTTTGTAGTTTATCAAGTGTTTTTCGTCTTTGTTGATATTATTAAAAGTATGTATTCAAACCACGCTGCATTTTGGTCCGATCCTTGCTCATCCTCAGACGAGGAGGAAGACGAGCGTTACAAATAGATTCAATATTTTCCTATAGTATTTCCCCTAACCCTAGCAACAGGCGGTTAATTCATTAATAGACCAGTAAGAAAGAGTTCCAAACCTCTCTGCCAATAACAGATCGTTTTCAGTTTTCCCCTCCCTACTCAGTGTCACACCCTGATCTTTTTCACCTGTCCTTGTGCTTGTCTCCACCCCCTCCAAGTGTCACCCATCTTCCCCACTTATCCTCTGGGTATTTATACCTGTGTTTTCTGTCTGTCTGTGACAGTTTGTCTTGTTTATCAAGCTTACCAGCGTTTGTCCTGTCAGTGCCTGTCTTTTCCCAGCCTCTCTTTTTCTCGTCCTCCTGGTTTTTGACCCTTGACTGTCCTTACCCTGTACCTGCCCGCCTGACCACTCTGCCTGTCCCCGAGCCTGCCTGTCCCCGAGCCTGCCTGCCGTCCTGTACCTGCCCGCCTGACCACTCTGCCTGTCCCCGAGCCTGCCTGTCCCCGAGCCTGCCTGCCGTCCTGTACCTGCCCGCCTGACCACTCTGCCTGTCCCCGAGCCTGCCTGTCCCCGAGCCTGCCTGCCGTCCTGTACCTGCCTGCCGTCCTGTACCTTTGCTCCACCTCTGGATTACTAAACTCTGCCTGTCCCTGACCCTGAGCCTGCTCCACCTCTGGATTACTAAACTCTGCCTGTCCCTGACCCTGAGCCTGCTCCACCTCTGGATTACTAAACTCTGCCTGTCCCTGACCCTGAGCCTGCTCCACCTCTGGATTACTAAACTCTGCCTGTCCCTGACCCTGAGCCTACTCCACCTCTGGATTACTAAACTCTGCCTGTCCCTGACCCTGAGCCTGCTCCACCTCTGGATTACTAAACTCTGCCTGTCCCTGATGTTACAATAAACATTGTTACTTCACAGTCTGCGGTTAGGTCTTACCTTGATAGCTGATACTCAGACCACTCCCAGACAGTCCTAGCAACATTTTTGCTTGAGAAATTTCTATTTGCTAAGAAGCTTTTTGTTAATTTGACAATTTTAATTGAAGATAATCACAGTAAGGTACTTAATTGTTACCCAGAAATGATTTGATATTGAGATAAAAACGGCTGCATTGAGCCTTTTAACTACTACTAGATGTTTGTAGCCATCAATTGTCGCATTAAAAAGCAACCATATTAGAAAAATGTATATTTTAAACTTCACATTTCTCTAGTATAGGCTACTTATCGTAATGAATGATATCAGCAAAATGCCTGTGATAAGTGATTGGTATGGTCAGTGTAGCTCATTTTACATGTATCGTCCCAGCTCTAATTGAACCGGCAACCCAGAACAGATTCATACACACTGTTGAGCTTCGAAGACTTCAAGTAAAACCCGCCCTTGGGATAGTCAACCATTGGGATTTTGTTCTAGTCCCCCTGTTGCTGTTCAGGTCTGGCCAGAATATTTAGAGCTAGTTGAAGTTAAAATACATACGGTCTGAAGATTGTAGGTGCAGTGGAGGCACAGTCAGCGTTCTATAGATCTTCATCAGAAACATCTATAGGGGACAAAAAAAATACAATGTTTGTTTTACGTCTCTTATTAGAATAGATATTGGAGGTTTTTTAGGGCCTTAATCCACCACCCACTAAATATACAGTAGTGTATGTTGGAGGAGTGTATTTCTCACTAAATATACAGTAGTGTATGTTGGAGGAGTGTATTTCTCACTAAATATACAGTAGTGTATGTTGGAGGAGTGTATTTCTCACTAAATATACAGTAGTGTGTGGTGGAGGAGTGTATTTCTCACTAAATATACAGTAGAGTGTGTTGGAGGAGTGTATTTCTCACTAAATATACAGTAGTGTGTGGTGGAGGAGCCTATTTTTCACTAAATATACAGTAGTGTGTGGTGGAGGAGTGTATTTCTCACTAAATATACAGTAGTGTGTGGTGGAGGAGCCTATTTTTCACTAAATATACAGTAGTGTGTGGTGGAGGAGTGTATTTCTCACTAAATATACAGTAGTGTGTGGTGGAGGAGTGTATTTCTCACTAAATATACAGTAGTGTGTGGTGGAGGAGTGTATTTCTCACTAAATATACAGTAGTGTGTGGTGGAGGAGTGTATTTCTCACTAAATATACAGTAGTGTGTGGTGGAGGAGTGTATTTCTCACTAAATATACAGTAGTGTGTGGTGGAGGAGTGTATTTCTCACTAAATATACAGTAGTGTGTGGTGGAGGAGTGTATGTTTCACTAAATATACAGTAGTGTGTGGTGGAGGAGTGTATTTCTCACTAAATATACAGTAGTGTGTGGTGGAGGAGTGTATTTCTCACTAAATATACAGTAGTGTGTGGTGGAGGAGTGTATTTTCCACTAAATATACAGTAGTGTGTGGTGGAGGAGTGTATTTCTCACTAAATATACAGTAGTGTGTGGTGGAGGAGCCTATTTTTCACTAAATATACAGTAGTGTGTGGTGGAGGAGTGTATTTCTCACTAAATATACAGTAGTGTGTGGTGGAGGAGCCTATTTTTCACTAAATATACAGTAGTGTGTGGTGGAGGAGTGTATTTCTCACTAAATATACAGTAGTGTGTGGTGGAGGAGTGTATTTCTCACTAAATATACAGTAGTGTGTGGTGGAGGAGCGTATGTTTCACTAAATTGTCACGCCCTGACCTTAGTTATCTTTGTTTTCTTTATTATTTTGGTTAGGTCAGGGTGTGACGAGGGTGGTATGGGTGTTTTTGTCTTGTCTAGGGTTTTGGTATGTCTAGGTGTGTGTGTGTAGTCTAGGCATTATGTAGGTCTATGGTGGCCTAGATTGGTTCCCAATCAGAGGCAGCTGTTTATCGTTGTCTCTGATTGGGGATTCTATTTAGGTTGCCATTTGCCAGTTTGGTTTGTGGGTGATTGTCTATGTGATGTTGCATGTTTGCACTCAGTGTTATAGCGGTCCCGGTCGTTTTGTTATTTTGTATTGTTTGTTAAGTGTTCTTCATTATTAAAAGGAAGAATGTATTCTAATCACGCTGCGCCTTGGTCTCCTCACTACGACGTTCGTGACATAAATATACAGTAGTGTGTGGTGGAGGAGCATATTTTTCACTAAATATACAGTAGTGTGTGGTGGAGGAGTGTATTTCTCACTAAATATACAGTAGTGTGTGGTGGAGGAGTGTATTTCTCACTAAATATACAGTAGTGTATGTTGGAGGAGTGTATTTCTCACTAAATATACAGTAGTGTGTGGTGGAGGAGTGTATTTCTCACTAAATATACAGTAGTGTATGTTGGAGGAGTGTATTTCTCACTAAATATACAGTAGTGTCTGGTGGAGGAGTGTATTTCTCACTAAATATACAGTAGTGTGTGGTGGAGGAGTGTATTTCTCACTAAATATACAGTAGTGTGTGGTGGAGGAGTGTATTTCTCACTAAATATACAGTAGTGTGTGGTGGAGGAGTGTATTTCTCACTAAATATACAGTAGTGTGTGGTGGAGGAGTGTATTTCTCACTAAATATACAGTAGTGTGTGGTGGAGGAGTGTATTTCTCACTAAATATACAGTAGTGTGTGGTGGAGGAGTGTATTTCTCACTAAATATACAGTAGTGTGTGGTGGAGGAGTGTATTTCTCACTAAATATACAGTAGTGTGTGGTGGAGGAGTGTATTTCTCACTAAATATACAGTAGTGTATGTTGGAGGAGTGTATTTCTCACTAAATATACAGTAGTGTCTGGTGGAGGAGTGTATTTCTCACTAAATATACAGTAGTGTGTGGTGGAGGAGTGTATTTCTCACTAAATATACAGTAGTGTGTGGTGGAGGAGTGTATTTCTCACTAAATATACAGTAGTGTGTGGTGGAGGAGTGTATTTCTCACTAAATATACAGTAGTGTGTGGTGGAGGAGCGTATGTTTCACTAAATTGTCACGCCCTGACCTTAGTTATCTTTGTTTTCTTTATTATTTTGGTTAGGTCAGGGTGTGACGAGGGTGGTATGGGTGTTTTTGTCTTGTCTAGGGTTTTGGTATGTCTAGGTGTGTGTGTGTAGTCTAGGCATTATGTAGGTCTATGGTGGCCTAGATTGGTTCCCAATCAGAGGCAGCTGTTTATCGTTGTCTCTGATTGGGGATTCTATTTAGGTTGCCATTTGCCAGTTTGGTTTGTGGGTGATTGTCTATGTGATGTTGCATGTTTGCACTCAGTGTTATAGCGGTCCCGGTCGTTTTGTTATTTTGTATTGTTTGTTAAGTGTTCTTCATTATTAAAAGGAAGAATGTATTCTAATCACGCTGCGCCTTGGTCTCCTCACTACGACGTTCGTGACATAAATATACAGTAGTGTGTGGTGGAGGAGCATATTTTTCACTAAATATACAGTAGTGTGTGGTGGAGGAGTGTATTTCTCACTAAATATACAGTAGTGTGTGGTGGAGGAGTGTATGTTTCACTACAGTGTCTGGTGGTGGTGAGTGTATTCGCCTTTATTCAATCCCCTGTCTTTTCAAACACTGACTTCTTCCCTTCTCCTTCACTGCAAGCAACATTTCACGTTTGTAGGTCAAGTATTAAGCTTTTGTTTTTTTAAGGATAAAGCAAAGCCAATCTGAAATGAGTCCTAAAGCTTTTGTTGGTTAGCACTGAGCAGGGAATGGATTTCTATAGAAATCAGCTGGCACAGCGGGGTCCTCTGAATCCGTAGTTGCACCACTCTCACAACTATTTAATAAGTTACCCAGGATGCAATGTTGGTATCACACTGAGAAGGGGATATCTCAGTGAAATTTTGAAAATACCTATAAATGTACAGGTCAATCATTGTTACAGGGCGTTTCATTTTTCCCTGCCAAAAAAAGAAATAACCCGTCCCCTGCCCCCCTTCTCCCTCAAAGATCAGAGCAATGAGGTACTTGGTATTTGTGGGACACCTGTTGTGTGTCTGCACAGTGAAAATGTATCACATGCTACTTATTGTCTCAGTACTATTTTTAGCAAATTGTCATCTCAGGACACTGTAGTTACGCAATTTCTGTGTCAATCACTTCACTTCCATTTACATGGCATTCTCCAGGCACATTTGGCTTGCCAGAATCCAAATACTATGCAGAGAGACAGTGGCCTGACCTGCCTCTCAATCAACCCACTCTGACCTTTCTCAGTCTGCTGAGGGTGACACACATTTTCTTTATCAGATCACTGAGGATTACGTTTCTTTATCAGCTCCAAACGGCCAATACATTTGACCCGTGTCCATGTTGCTTGCCTTTGGATTTGATATTTGCTGCCCCTCAAACTCCTAGCAGAGTTACTGGTCCATTTACACTGAGTTTGGATAGCGTTGATATTCAAATCATAGCCTGTATTCAGTGCATAATGTCACATGTCAGGCAGCAGGGCATTGCCAAGTTCTGACATGTTGAAGATTGCACTCTGGAGGAATTTCTGTAGCATTTTATGCTAATCTAATCCATAAAATATTATTTGACAAGGCGACCACATTTTCTGCTCTTTGTTTACTTTTGAGTAAAGCATACTGAGTAGGGGTGAACCACAGATCAACTCAGATCAGCTGATATGCCAGTGTGAAAGCTATTTTCACTTATAAACTGGGTGGTTCGAGCCCTGAATGCTGATTGGCTGACAGCTGTGGTATATCAGACGGTATACCATGGGTATGACAAAACATTTATTTTTACGTCTCTAATTACGTTGGTAACCAGTTTATAAAAGCAATAAGGCACCTCAGGGGTTTGTGGTATATGGCCAATATACCACGGCTAAGGGCTGTATCCAGGCACTCCACATTGGCCATATACCACACCCCCTCGGGCCTTATTGCTTAAAAATATCATCACGTAATGGTGCAGAGAAGATAGCATTTCAAGTATACAGACAGAATACACCCACACACATTTTGAAATAGCAATGAAGGGGGATTTTAGAGTGAAACAGAATCTACAGAAAAATCTATGAAACAATTGTGTACATACTGTAATTGTTTTGATTTCAAATCAAATGGTTTAACACAGTAGACACCGTGGAAATTCTTATCCATATGCTACCATCGTCCGGTCACATAACACACAGCTTTCCAGATGAAATGTAGTACATATGGTGGCTTCAGATCATTGCCTGTGGGCTTTAATTGGATTTCTGCCTAGAGTACACATTTTCCATCTGCTTAGCTGTCCGACATAAAGTTGTACATTAGGATAATTTCTCTTAGCTCTTTTTTTCATTACCCCATTGTCACTCCAAATGGCTGGGCTAGCACTGCCCTCAGAGAACGGAATATGTAGTGGTTACTAGGGGAGATTGGGGAACAAAGTATCACAGGGTCAGTTGTAACAAATAAATAACTCAAATTAGAAACCACTTCCAAAGTTTTTATTCAATGTGCTAATGTTTGGTTAGTGTCTCGAACTAGCTTAAGAAGTTTTGTCATCCATCAATTCTTTTTTTTTTACAGAAAATAGTTTTTTAGGCCCTAAAGTAAATATACTGTTGTTGGATTCTGGGTTAAACGTGGAACATTGCTATCCTAGAGACATAATACATCAGAAGTTAGACTATAGTATCTGAGGGGTGATAGAGACTGGTTTTTACATCAGAAGTTAATGGTTATCTGTAGGAGCCAGATGGCTTTGGAATGTGTTGGGTGGACGGGAGGAAGTCACATTGTTAGAGGGGATACGGATGGAGATCTTTGGATTAGGCATCAAGGGGGTTGAGGTCAGGTCAGATACTTTGGTCATTGGACTTCTGTTTGACTGCCGTTACGAAATGTGTATTCTTCGACAACGCTATAGCCTACTCGATGAGGTTTGTGTGTCCTGGGTGTGCTCTGTGTAGAGATAGCCTAGGCCAACTGCTGAAATGCATTGAATTAATTGAGGAACATGATAACGTTTGGAATTAATGAACGGCCTGTTTCGCAATTCACAACAATGTCATTTGCGATCAAAGATACTGTCACGCCTGCTCCCGCTCTTCCTCCCCCTCTCCCAGCCTGCTTGCCCAGCGCCCATGTCTCGGCCAACTCGCCGAGGTGGGACACCGGGTGGCACCCCTTGGGGGAGGGGGGGGGGGGTACTGTCATGCCTGTTCCCGCTCTTCCTCCCCCTGGTGCTCGAGGGCGCCAGGCTCCCCAGGATTACACAATCAAGCCAACATCAGTACGCACACCTGCCTTTCCCCGTCACGCGCATCTGCGCTGATTGGACTGAATTCTATTACTTGTGTTATTGCCTTCCTTATATCTGTTTGTTCCCTAGCTCTGTTCCCTAGCTCTGTTCCCTAGCTCTGTTCCCTAGCTCTGTTCCCTGCTTCAGGATTGATGTTTGTCATATGTCCTTGTTTACCCGTGTGCTGACACTGTTCCTGTCGTGTTCTCTGTCCGTTCCCTATTAAATGTTTGACTCCCCGTACCTGCTTCTCCTGTCTCCTTACAGTTACCAAATATCAGTTTCAACTTGCTGTGAAATCGTTACATAGTGGCGCAGTGACAATCCTATTTTGGGAAAAACCCTGGCATACTGACCATATCTTGGTTTTAAACGCTTTAAATGGGCACTTACGATTTTATGCAGTATTTCTTAGAACTCTCAGGATGAATATGGATTATTCCTGGTATTGAAACTTGGTAAATTTTCAGGAAAATATTAATCCCTATTACTCGGTATGCTTTACTGAAAAAGAAACAAAGTACAGAAAATGTGGTCCCCGTGTCAAATAATATATAGAGTGCATCCCTCAACATGTCAGAACTTGGTAATGCCCTGCTGTCTGATGTATGAGCATATGCACTGAGCACAGGCTATGATTTGAATATCACCGCCGTCCAAACTCAGTGTAAATGGGCGAGTGACTCTGCTAGAAGTTTGAGGGGCAGCAAATATCAAATATCAAAGGCAAGCAACATGGACACGGGCCAAATGTATTGGCAGTTTGGAGCTGATAAAGATATGTAGTGGTGTACTAATGTAATATGATGTACTGTTTTATCTTTTGTTTTATATGTGATGTAAGTGCCTTAATGTGTTTGGACCCCAGGAAGAGTAGCTGCTGCCTTGGCAACAGCTAATGGAAATCCCTGATAAATACAAATACAAATGTGCAGGATAAAATGGAAATGGCAAAAGTAGAGTTGATGAGTTGTAAGTGATTACAGCTACAGTGCCCTGAGATGGAGAATTTGTAAAAAATAGTACAAAGAAAATACGTAGCATGTGATACATTGGGGAGATGGTTTGCCTATGAGAGATCAAAAGAGAATGGCAGAACGTGCAAGTGAACAGGCGGGCCACAAACAGGCAAATAATGGGGAAGTACAACAGTGGTGTGCAGAACGTCATCTCGTCGGTCCTCGTCAGACGACCACTCCTATCAGCTAAAAACAAGAAGAAGCGGCTCCAGTGGGCATGCGGTCACCAACACTAGAAAATTGAAGAGTGGAAAAACATAGCATAGTCCGACTAATCCCACTTCCTGTTGCATCATGCTGATGGCAGAGTCAGGATTTGGTGTAAGCAGCATGAGTCAATGGCTCCATTTTGCCTGGTGTCAACGGTACAGGCTGGTAGCGGTGGCGTAATGTTGTGGGAAATGTCTTCCTAGCACACGTTAGGGCCCTTGATACCAATTGAGCAACGTTTCCATGCCTCAAAGACTTCAGGCTGTTCTGTAGGCAAAGAGGGATCCGACCCGGTACTAGATGGGTGTACCTAATAAACTGGCCAATGAGTGTAACGGTAGTGTTTATAATGCTACCTCATCAGCTTAGCAGGTATTTATTTACATGGTACTGTTTATAATGTCAGCATAAAAGTACTGTAGTTATAAGGTAGTATTATTAATGTGACTTCGTTAACGTAGAGTCACATCTCTCCTCCTCCTTTACTATTAGCAAGCGTGCAGAACTTCAGCCTATGAGCATGGAACACTAAGCCAATTCCACCACACGTCCTGAATAACCTATGGGCTCACTCGTCCAATAATCACTTTCAACCAATGGGCATACATCTTGTGGCGTATTTATATGTCAACTCGCCGCTTGTGTCTTTCATTTGCTGTTTTGCAGCAACAGTCTTCCAACGACGTTATGCTTTCCATGTTGTTTAAGTCATGTCAGACGGCGTACCTCCCTGGAGATTGTTCCAGTGATCGATCTACAAACACTCTCAAGTCATTTGATGATTCCTCCTTGGTTTCCCAGGTGATATGGTGATTCCTCCACGGTTTCCCAAGTGATTTGGTGATTCCTCCTCAGTTTCCCAGGTGATTTGTTGATTCTTCCTCGGTTTCCCAGGTGATTTGTTGATTCTTCCTTGGTTGCCCAGGTGATTTGTTGATTCTTCCTTGGTTTCCCAGGTGATTTGTTGATTCTTCCTTGGTTTCCCAGGTGATTTGTTAATTCTTCCTCGGTTTCCCAGGTGATTTGTTGATTCTTCCTCGGTTTCCCAGGTGATTTGTTGATTCTTCCTTGGTTTCCCAGGTGATATGGTGATTCCTCCTCGGTTTCCCAGGTGATTTGGGGATTCCTCCTCGGTTTCCCAGGTGATTTGTTGATTCTTCCTTGGTTTCCCAGGTGATTTGGTGATTCCTCCTCGGTTTCCCAGGTGATTTGGTGATTCCTCCTCGGTTTCCCAGGTGATTTGTTGATTCTTCCTCGGTTTCCCAGGTGATATGGGGATTCCTCCTCGGTTTCCCAGGTGATTTGGTGATTCCTCCTCGGTTTCCCAGGTGATTTGGTGATTCCTCCTTGGTTTCCCAAGAAGATTTGCATTAGACGACAGTATTCCTTTTCAGGAGAAGAGGTCGGGTTTCCCAGAGGGAGGTGGGTATTCCAAGACGCGAGGCGATGCGCCAGGCTGCTCCTTCTTCCTCCGCTGCCTAAAACGCGGGCGGCCTCCTCCACCCAGACCTGGCGCTGGCGGCTATCCACCCGTCTTCTAAAACTCTTATACAGCATGACCTTTTCATCCCAGAGTGGTAATAGCATCTAGCATTTGCTGTGATGTTTTAGCTCCATGTTTTCCCTCAGGAGAAGAGAGTTGATTAATTAGCCGTCATTCTACTTTGATCTATTACGTTATCATTCATTTCAGTTATCAGATCTGGTCAGATTTATCATGACTGCAAATGTTATGGATAGTCTCTCGAAGCTATTCATGTGGTAAACACTACCATATGGGCTTTCTGTACATCCGGGTTTCATATTCACTGTGCATTCGAATGGCCATTGATAAAATGCATTTGTGGTCATTGTTCGTAGCTTATGCCTGCCCATACTATAACCCATCCACCACCATGGGGCACTCCGTTCACAACGTTGACATCAGCAAACTGCTCACTCACACGACGCCATATACACTGTCTGCCATCTGTCCGGTACTGTTGAAACCAAGATTCATCTGTGAAGAGCACACTTCTCCAGCATGCTAGTGACCATCAAAGGTGTGCATTTGCTCAATGAAGTCGATTACAACGCTGAACTGCAGTCAGGTCAAGACACTGGTGAGGACGACGAGCATACAGATGAGCTTCCCTGAGACGGTTTCTGACAGTTTGTGCAGAAATTCTTCGGTTGTGCAAACCCACAGTTTCATCAGCTGTCCGGGTGGATAGGCTCAGATCATCCCACAGGTGAAGAAGCCGGATGTGGAGATCCTGGGTTGGCGTGGTAACACGTGGTCTGCGGTTTTGAGGCCTCTTAGATGACTTTGGAGGCAGCTTATGATAGAGAAATTAACATTAAATCTCTGATAACGGCTCTGGTGGACATTCCTGCAGTCAGCCAGGATTCCAATTGCACGCTCAAAACTTGAGACATCTGTGGCATTGTGTTGTTTAGCAAAACTGAACATTGTCCCCAGCAGAAGGTGCACTTGTGAAATGATCATGCTGTTTAATCAGCTTCTTTATATGCCACACCTGTCAGGTGGATGGATTATCTTGGCAAAGAAAGAATGCTCCCTAACAGGGGTGTTAACAAATTTGTGCACAACATTTAAGAGAAATAAACTTTTAGTGCATACAGAATTTCTGGGATCTTTTATTTCAGCTCATGAAACATGGGATCAGCACTTTACATGTTGCGTTTATATTTTTGTTCAGTGTAGAAGCAAGTCTTTATACTTTGATCTGGTTTCATCCAAATATCATCCAATTTCATTAACAACATGATTTTGACTGTTCATGACCTTTAAGGCCGTCATTAGAACATGTTACCCCCAGCGGGGGAGGGGTTGCCTCTGTAGTTCATTCCCTTAAGCCTGTACTTGATTGTAATAACATTATTTAAATATTATCACAAAGTGGTAACTCTCCCAACATTGGGATATGCGTAGGCACTTGAGGAACTCATACTCTTGTGTAAGCCTTATGAAAGCTACAAAAGTGCTCAACCTTAACATGTGCTGACAATACAACAGAACATGAACCGAAATGGCATTTACTCTCACATGTTGCCAAAAATAACTATTTGAAAGCCACACCCCTGCTAAGCCACACCCTCCAGTGTAACGGTAGTCCTCCTCCTCTTCATCCGAAGAGGAGGAGTAGTGATTGAACCAAGGCGCAGCGTTGAGAAATGACATGATTTAATTAAGACACGACAAAACAACGAAGACAGAAAACGAACTATACTTGAATTAACTAACAAAATAACAAAACGAATGTGTAGACAAACCTAGACATACGAACTTACAATAAAACACGAAGAACGCACGAACAGGGAAAATAGACTACACAAAAATGACGATGTACAAACAAACCGAACAGTCCCGTATGGTGCGACAAACACTGACACAGGAGACAACCACCCACAACGAACACTGTAAGACAACCTACCTAAATATGACTCTCAATTAGAGGAACGCCAAACACCTGCCTCTAATTGAGAACCATACCAGGCAACCCTTAAACCAACATAGAAACAGACAACATAGAATGCCCACCCAAACTCACGTCCTGACCAACTAACACATACAACAAACTAACAGAAATAGGTCAGGAACGTGACATCCAGTCTTCTGCTCGGACCCAGTGGGCCATAGCTCAATGACCTAGCGTCAATAACCCAACAACTAAGTGATCAAACTGGCTGGGTCAAAATAACCCAACGTGTTCCAGAGCTGGGATAACTATAGTTTTAACTATGCTTTGTGGAAAGTAACTGTAACAGAGACACTGAGAAGCAGGTGAAACATTTAATAAAACAACAAACATGGACCAAGACAACATAACATTAGCTTCTACACATAAACATAGGAACAATTCTGACTGGGGAAAAAACCTAATGGCGTGCCAGATATAGGGGAGGTAATAAGTGAGATAATGGAGTCCAGGTGTGCCTCCTGATGATGTGCAGAAGCACGTAATGATTGATGCCAGGTGTGCATAATGATGACCGGTGGTTAGTATACCGACCACGTAGAACGCCGGAGGGAAGGAGTGGGAGTAGATGGGACAGTAACTATTTTTCTGGAGGAACAAATAATCACTTTAGAAGTAACCACAACTATTTGAATACAGATCCCCAAAAAAGCACTACTTTTTAAAACTATTTGAATACAAATCTGAACGCAACTACTTTTTATAAACTACACAATGTGTAATGGCGGATGGTTGTAAATCTGAGTCCAGAGAGCTGTGCTCAGGTGTTCCGCAAGGTTCTGTTTTGGGCCTACTGTTGTTCATTTTGTATATCAACAACATTGGGGATCTTATTGAAACAGCGGATGTTAATTTTTATGCAGATGATACTGTTCTTTATTCAAGTGGTAGTAGTTTATCTTTTGAAAAGCCCAAAGAGCATTTAACATCATACAACATAGTCTGTATGATTTAAAGCTGGTTCTTTATTCAGGTAAAACAAAATGCATGATATTTTCAAATGCCAGGCATGTTACTAATCATGTCATTGCTACATTGGCTGAACATACTATAGAGCAAGTTAAAGTGTACATATATTTGGGTGTGTGGGTTGATGATAAGCTGAGCTTCACTGTGCATTTAGAGAACTTGATAACGAAGCTCAAGCTGAAAATAAGTTTTTATTACCGGCATAAGGCTTGTTTTTCTTTTGAAGCCAGGAAGGAGCTGGTATGATGTATATTACTGTCGGTTTTAGACTTTAGTGATGTTATATAAATGCAGGCCTCAACCACTACCCTGAGAGCACTTGACTCAGTGTATCATGCAGCCCTCAGGTTCATTACAAATCAAAAATGTCTAACACATCATTGTGATCTCTACAGCGCTGTTGGCTGGTCGTCATTGACCTTGCGTAGGCTTAAACACTTGTATACACTAATTTATAAAGCCATATTGGGTAAAATGCCATTTTATCTCTGTTCTTTTTTAGTCAGGTCGGTAAATAAATATCAATTACGGTCCCATTCTCATTTGCTTCTAACAGTACCAAAAATTAGAACAGGTCATGGTAGAAATAGTTTTAGTTACTTAGCTCCATGGTCCTGGAATTCTCTCCTGAACATTTAAAAATTTGATGATCTAGTTTCGTTGGTACAATTTAAACACTTGATCGATGTATATATGTAAAAGTATAGCTTCCGTCCCTCTCCTCGCACCTACCTGGGCTCGAACCAGGGACCCTCTGCACACATCTACAACTGCCTCCCACGAAGCATCGTTACCCATCGCTCCACAAAAGCCACGGCCCTTACAGAGCAATTGGAACAGCTACTTCAAGGTCACAGAGCGAGTGACATCACCGATTGAAACACTATTAGCGCGCTCCCCGCTAGCTAGCTAGCCATTTCACATCAGTTACACTCACCCCCCTTTTGACCTTCTCCTTTTCCACAGCAACCAGTGATCCGGGTCAACAGCATCAATGTAACAGTATAGCTTCCGTTCCCCTCCTCGCCCCTACCTGAGCTCGAATCAGGGACCCTCTGCACACATCTACAACTGCCTCCCACGAAGCATCAATACCCATCGCTCCACAAAAGCCACGGCCCTTGCAGAGCAAGGGGAACAACTACTTCAAGGTCTCAGAGTGAGTAACGTCACCGATTGAAACCCTATTAGCGCACACCCTGCTAGCTAGCTAGCCATTTCACATCGGTTACATATATCATAGAAGAGTGTAATTGTTTTTAGGCCAGCTGTTTTCAGTCAAGACTTTCATGTTTTTAACGTAAAATGTTTTTGTTGTACTGTATGTGTGTTTCTAGTTTTGTTTAATGTTGTGTTAGTGTATGCAAGTTGTTTCGTCTGAAATATTGTTCCCCCTGCTGCTATTGGACCAGGTCTCACTTGGAAAAGAGATGTTATCTCAATGAGAAAACCTGTATAAATAAAGGTTAAAAAAATAAATAATAATAATAATAAGTATTTGAATACAGATCTCAGGAAGTGACAATTTCCTTTTTACTATTAGATTGGCTTCCTTCAACTAATGGCAGGGCTGTATCTGGAACTGCATGCTGAAGATAGAAATAGAATGAATAGAGTACACAATCTCCTATTTCAATTTATCTGACAGCCATATTCACCCTTCTATATTGCACACCCTTTAGTTTGTCCCTTTTCATCTCAAACATTTTTTTTTACTTCAATAGCTCCTTGGTCATGCGACCTACTGACTTCAAAAAAGGCTCAGAACGTACTCTCAGTGGGCCAACATATTGCACACCCTTTAGTTTGTCCATTTTCATCTCACGCAATTTTACATCAATTTTTCAAATGTTCACATTTCAATAGTATGTTTGTTGTTGAACACCAAAACTGTAACCTGTCGACTGCTGAAACCTGAACTAAAGACCTCGGTTTAAAAGCTTACAGTGTTTTTATATACTTTTATTTTATTTTGAATCCTGCAGCTCTGTTCCTGCTAAATTGCTGTGAGTGCTGCTATCTGTCCCGGGGTCCTGCCTGATTCTGTATAGGGGGAGAGTTGGCTCGGCGGTCTCAAATGGAGGCCGCTATTAAAAGTTTCCAGCGTTGCAGGAGCTGTGTTTACTTTGCTTTGTTCCGGGACAATGTGGACCGTGCTGACTTTCAATGTAGCAACTGCTTGCTTGCGGAGGATTACAGGAGTGAAGTAGCTACTCGTAGCAAGCAAGTGGCAAACCTAAATAAGCTACTGTGGAACCCACACCCACCCACTTTTATTTTTCTTCCATCCCAGTAGCCGGACGCCGCTCTGGTATGGTTTAAGTTTTGCCGCCGTGTCGGCTCTCCACAGCCGACTGGCCGGTGCAAGGCATGGTTCCATCCCCGAAGGGATCGCCCCCTTCCCTGGAGAACGGAGCTGATCTCGACCAAACCAACTAGCCATGGAGGTACGTCACTCGCTGTGGAAGTCAACGAAGGTGTCCTCTGGCAACAGGGGTTTCCATGGAGATGTTGAGCCCGGAACTGACACAGACCAGAAACAGCTTTTCCGCCCTGGATCCAGAGGTTCCGGCACCGTCCTTGGTGGCTTCCCAATCAAGATCGGATCCGGAGGTACCTGTGTCTTCGTCCTCGGCTCTGTCTCCCTCTTCGGTGGCTTCTACCTCGGGTTTAGATCCTCGGAGCTCCCAGCCTCACCAGACTGTGAGGCTGCCTGAGAGACCGGCCCATTCAACATCACCAGCTGTCATCATAGGCTAGCTCTATGGTGAGAAACATCTCGGTCTCCAAGGCAAAAATCCTGTGCTACCCAGAAGCACGAGTACAGGACATAACAAGGCTGCTTCCGACTGTTCTACCACAGATGCCGGGAGCTGACACTGTCGTAGTCCATGTGGGGTCAAACGACATCAGGAGGGCTAGCTCGGAACATTTGAAAATTGATTTTAAAAAACTGATTTTAGCATTAAAAGACTCCAAAAAACGGACAAAAATTTCATCGTTGGGCCGCGGGTGTGAGAGATTCAGCAGACTGCTGGCATTACACATCTGGCTAAAAGACTACTGTAGCTCTGCTGGAGTCACTTTTATTGATAACTTTGATGATGGAGTCCATCCAAATCATCTTGGCTCCTGGACTCTGTCGTGTCTTTGACTATGCCAGATTAATTGCTATGACATGCTATTCTATAAAATAATTTTTCCGTAATTAATATTACCTGATTGAACTAATCATGTAACTATTAATTAACTAGAGAGGGACACCACGAAAGAATATTTATAGAGCTGTTATCTTTCGAATAAACTCTTAAAGATTTAGTAATAGTTTACATCCATAGCAGTCACCTTAATCGTCATTTTATTCAGTCTCATCTGAAAGTGGTAAATCCTTGATTATCTGCAAGAATCCTGGCTAACAAGTTGAATCAGCAATACAAAATTGGGTTTAATTATTTATTTACTAAATACCTAACTAATCACACAGAATCACACATATACAATTAAATCATAACTTGGTTACAAAGTGCCGTCATACAGAAAAACGTCCCTAGCGGGCGGAATAGATATGACAGCTTGTTACACAAAGAAAAGGGGCAGGATTTTAGTGAAAGAGCGGGAGACTGGAACAGAGGCGAAGCTGTGCTATCGTAAATACAGTATCTTATGCATTCTAAATTACCGCCCATTTGAAGAAGGAAAATGCAATAAATATTTACTCTGAGCTGCGCTTCAGTAGGTTGGTGGTAGATGGACAACCCGAGTGCTCTGTCCTTTGAAGAATGTCTCTGGTGCCTTACTGGATACGTTGGAGTAACGTTGTGTGTAGTAGATGGGATACTCGGACTGTCCTTCCTAACCTGCGTTTGTAGCAGCTGTTGCTAACTCAACGGCTAGGAGATATCACTTCTGTAGTGAATACGAGTTCAAAGTTCATACCATTCACAATCAAAGTCCATGCTGCTGTTGGCTTGGTTCTGTAGTTATTATCTGAACCATTCTGACACCGGATCGTCATCCTAGCGTACCCGGAACAGAAAGTTATATTCTAGTCAATGGCTTTTATAGTGGAGGGAGAGGGGTGTGTCTGAAAAGTTTACATCACATGTCTCTTCACATGGGCGGGCCACTGTGAGCAGAGGAAAACTTATGAAAGCCCAGATCTCTCATTTGGAAGTTAAAATTACACTTCACCTCTTCACAAATAAAGTCATATTCAAACATTTGAATTAAACAACAATTCCATGTGAATCCGATACCTCTGACGTTTAGACTTTCCACAGTAGAGTTTATGTCATTCTATCATTGATAAGAATGTGTCAGAGGGCAACGGAACTGACATAATATACCTTAACTACCACCGCATATGTTCAGTTGGTCGGATTACCAGAATATAGTTCATTTCCCCCCACTTCTGATGTTCCCAGAATCTCTATGTTAACCAAGGGGTTTTCTTATGTCACATCAGTTATAGTATGGAGAAGGAAAAGGGGGTAAAGAGGTATTTATGACTGTCATAAACCTACCCCTAGGCCAACGTCATGACAACTCTGTCCACACATTTAAAGGCTGCGTTGAAAAAATGACTGGTAAATGATCCAAGACCAGCTCGGTTAATCCCTACTATTGTGACAATGAGTTGTCATAATGCTGCATCAAATGTACATGATCTTAGGGGCATTGGCAAACACAATATAAGTAATTTAATTTATGTACCCCTAATTGCACCGAATAGATCTGTTTATCCTACAGCTATTGTAAGCAGCAATCATGAGCCTATAAACCAGAGTTACACTGTTAGCACCGAGGCGATGTGCAATAGTAGTAAGACCACTTTATGCAGCTACCCTGCACTGTCAGCTCCAGTGTAAATAACATGAGTAAGTCTACGTCTGATAAGCTTCCCAGTAAAGAATTAAAAACAATCAAGCAACCCAGAAATGTGCTAAAATAGCCCATACTAACATATGTAGGCTAAAAAACAAGATCCATCAAGTCAATAACTTGCTTGTAACAGATTAAATTAATATTCTGACTATCTCTGAAACTCATTTACAGTTGAAGTCGGACGTTTACATACACTTAGGATGGAGTCATTAAAAGTCATTTTTCAACCACTCCACAAATTTCTTGTTAACAAACTATAATTTTGGAAAGTCGGTTAGGACATCTACTTTGTGCATGACACAAGTAATTTTCCAATAATTGTTTACAGACTTATTATTTCACTTATAATTCAGTGTATGACAATTCCAGTGGGGCAGAAGTTTACATACACTAAGTTGACTGTGCCTTTAAACAGCTTGGAAAATTCCAGAAAATAATGTCATGGCTTTAGAAGCTTCTGATAGGCTAACTGACATCAATTGAGACAATTGGAGGTGTACCTGTGGATGTATTTCAAGGCCTACCTTCAAACTCAGTGCCTCTTTGCTTGACATCATGGGAAAATCAAAAGAAATCAGCCAAGACCTCAGAAAAGAAATTGTAGACCTCCACAAGTCTGGTTCATCCTTGGGAGTAATTTCCAAATGCCTGAAGGTACCGTTGAGTACAAACAACAGCAAAGGACCTTGTGAAGATGCTGGAGGAAACAGGTACAAAGTATCTATATCAACAGTAAAACGAGTCTTATATCGATATAACCTGAAAGACCTCTCAGCAAGGAAGAAGCCACTGATCCAAAACCGCCATAAAAAAGCCAGACTACGGTTTGTAACTGCACATGGGGACAGAGATAGTACTTTTGGAGAAATGTCCTCTGGTCTGATTAAACAAAAATACAACTGTTTGGCCATAATGACCATCGTTATGTTTGGAGGGAAAAGGGGGACGCTTGCAAGCCGAAGAACACCATCCCAACCGTGAAGCACGGGGGTAGCAGCATCATGTTGTGGGGGTGCTTTGCTGCAGGAGGGACTGGTGAACTTCACAAAATAGATGGCATCATGAGGCAGGAAAATTATGTGGATGTATTGAAGCAACATCTCAAGACATCAGTCAGGAAGTTAAAGCTTGGTCGCAAATGAGTTTTCCAAATGGACAATGACCCCAAGCATACTTCCAAAAGTTGTGGCAAAATGGCTTAAGGACAACAAAGTCAAGGTATTGGAGTGGCCATCACAAAGCCCTGACCTCAATCCTATAGAACATTTGTGGGCAGAACTGAAAAAGCATATGCGAGCAAGGAGGCCTACAAACCTGACTCAGTTACACCAGCTCTGCCTGGAGGAATGTGCCAAAATTCACACAACTTATTGTGGGAAGCTTGTAGAAGGCTACCCGAAACGTTTGACCCAAGTTAAACAATTTAAAGGCAATGCTACCAAATACTAATTGAGTGTATGTAAACTTCTGACCAATTGGGAATGTGATGAAAGAAATAAAAGCTGAAATAAATCATTCTCTCTGCTATTATTCTGACATTTCAAATTCTTAAAATAAAAGTGGTGATCCTAACTGACCTAAGAAAGGGAATTTTTACTAGGATTAAATGTCAGGATTTGTGAAAAACTGAGTTTAAATGTATTTGGCCAAGGTGTATGTAAACTTCCGACTTCAACTGTATGTATGTATTCTATTCTATACCATCTATTGCATCTTGCCTATGCCGCACGGCCATCGCTCATCCCTTTACATTTGTTACTATAAGGTAGTCCTGTGAATTTGTTAGACTACTTGTTAGATATTACTGCACTGTCGGAACTAGAAGCACAATTATTTTGCTACACTCACATCAACATCTGCTAACCATGTGTATGTGACTAATAACATTTCATTAGAATTGAATGCGTGTTGCAGGTGAATAAAAACTCAATTTGCTGGATAGCAACTGATTGGCTCAAATGCATTAATTAAATAAATTCCACAAATTAACTTTTAACAAGGCACACTTGTTAATTGAAATGCATTCCAGGTGACTACCTCATGAAGCTGATTGAGAGAATTCCAAGCGTGTGCAAAGCTGTCATCAAGGCAAAGGGTACTTTGGAGAATATAAAATATAAAATATGTTTAGATTTGTTTAACACTTTTTTGGTTACTTCATGATTCCATATGTGTTATTTCATAGTTTGGATGTCTTCACTATTATTCTACAATGTAGAAAATAGTAAAAATGAAGAAAAACCCTTGAATGAGTAGGTGTGTCCACATTTTTGACTGGTACTGCAAGTATTCACACCCCTTTGCTATGACAGTCCAAGTCCAATCAGGTGCATCCAATTTCCTTTGATCATCCTTGAGTTGTCACTACAACTTGTTAAGAGTCCACATGTGGCCAATTCAATTGTTTGGAAAGAAACACACCTTTCTACAAAAGGTCCCACAGTTGACACTGCATGTCAGAGCAGAAACTATATCACCAAGTTCAAGGAACTGGCCGTAGATCTCTGAGATATAATTGTAATGAGGCATATATCTGGGGAAGGGTGTAAAACAATTTCTAGAATGTTTAAAGTTTCTAAGACCATAGTGGTCTCCATCATTAGGAAACTGAAAAAATATGGAACTACCCAGACTCTGACTAGAGCTGGCCATCCGACCAAAGTGAGGAACCGGGCAAGAAGGGCCTTGATCAGGGAGGTGACTAAGAACCCAATGGCCACTCCAAAGTTCCTTGGCTGAGATGGGAGAACCTGCCAGAATGACACCAGTCTGTACCGCACGTCATATCAAGAAGCTAATTAAACAGCATGATCATTACACAGGTGCACCTTGTGCTGGGGACAATAAAAGGTCACTCTAAAATGTGCAGTTTTGTCACACAACACAATGCCACAGATGTCAAGTTTTGAAGGAGCGTGCAATTGACATGCTGACTGCAAGAATGTCCTCCAAAGCTGTTGCCAGATAAATGTATGTTAATTTCTCTACCATAGGCTGCCTCCAAATTCGTTTTAGATAATTGGGCAGTACTGTACGTCCAACCGGCCTCACAACCGCAGACCCTTTGTAACCACGCAAGCTCAGGACCTCTACATCCGGCTTTTTTACCTGTAGGATTGACTGAGACCAACCACCTGGATAGCTGATGAAACTGAGGGGTATTTCTGTCTGTAATAAAACCCTTCTGTGGGGAAAAACTCATTCTGATTGGCTGGGACTGGCTCCCCAGTGGGTTGGTCTATGTCCTCCCAGGCCCACCCATAGCTGCGCCCCTGCCCAATCGTGAAATCCATAGATTAGGGCCCAATTCATTTTTTGGAATTGACTGATTCCCTTATATGGACTGTAACTCAGTAAAATCGTTGATATTTTTTTCATGTTGCATTTATATTTTTGTTCATACTGAGCGAGAGCTTGAGAAAATATTCAAGGAAGAATGGGAGAAAATCCCCAAATTCAGATGTGAAAAGCTGATACAGACATACCCAAGACAACTTAAAGCTGTAATCGCCGCTACAGTTGCTTCTACAACGTATTAAGTCAAGGGGTATAAATACTTTCTGAAGGCACTGTATATAAAGGATGATCTTACAGGGTACAACTACAGGGGCATGTGTTTGTATCCCTTTATGAACAAACCTTAACCTTTAGGTCACATCAGGCCTGTAATTCACATTATGCTGTCGTGCAAGATGATGTATAATTCAAATTGGAATCCAGCATGTGGGGATATCCAACTTTTAGAATTTTTTAGCACCCGGTGTTGGGAAGACTAAGCTTCTTCTTTTATTTTTTGGGGATTGTGATGTCGGATCGCATCCAACTTAAGTTGCATACACCGCCACCTACTCTGCTGGAGTGTGAGACCATTCACGGCCTACCTACATTAAATTGTTTGTGATACAGTACCATAAAATTGGGGAAAAGGAAAAATTACCCTGCCAACTATTAGTCCTCTCAAAAATAATAATAAAAAACCACCCCATTACACTATTAACCCTATCTAATCCTACACCCGACAAACGTTCTGGGAGGACAGAACACTACCACTCAACACTTCCCTGCAACTGTTCTGCAGTAAAACCACTCAACACTTCCCTGCAACTGTTCTGCAGTAAAACCACTCAACACTTCCCTGCAACTGTTCTGCAGTAAAACCACTCAACACTTCCCTGCAACTGTTCTGCAGTAAAACCACTCAACACTTCCCTGCAACTGTTCTGCAGTAAAACCACTCAATCCCAAGTATTTCTCTGCCGCTGCCACCACAACCTCTTTTTTCTGGGACTTTCCATCCATTTCTGCAGTACAACTGATAACCATAGCTATGAATGCCAAGAAACCTACCTTACTGAAGCACATATTCTTCCCATCACTTTCTATTAGCCTCTGCCTACTCACAGGAATCCTCTCAGGATCCCTCACCCTGTACCCAGCTTTCTCTACCACTCTCTTCACTGCTTCGGCATGCACCACTTTCTGTACAACTCTGACACCTCCTAGCTCCAGCCCCATGGGCACCCCCACAACTAAACACACAGCTTTCTCAACCGAAACTACACATTCCTTCGTCTCATGCCCTCCTGTTCACTTCTCACATCTAGGACTCTCCCTCCTACATACTGCTGCAACATGCCCATAAATTTGACGCCTAAAACACTGAAGTATTTTAGGAACACACTCTCATAGGATAACTTACTTACTTACATCCTACCTTAAACTTATCTGGCAAATCAAAACACAACAGACAAAGTATTTTCTGTTTGCCCACCAAGTCACACCAAAAAGCAAGCATCACTAGTAATCTACACTTTCAACTGATCTTCCTCAACATTTTATAACACCCCTGTTATTACTCATTCAACAGTGCATTGCTTTAGAGTGCAAAGTATGTGTAAAAATATTAACTTGAGACAACCTAAATAATAACAAATGGAACAAGCATTTCACTAACGGGTGCAATAAATCCAAGTAATTCATTGGATAAGTCTTCTTTACATTTATATGAGTAGCATAAGATTCATTAATGAATCAATCAATCAACTTGCATGCACAAATGTAGATATTGAAACAAACTATTATAAAAATTAAACCTGCAATAGAGCATGCTGGGAAATATGATAACTATGGGTGTGGTTTTGGTTCAAAGTGATGTGATTTTCAGGCCACTGTATTACAGTTTTTTTCTGAATACTTAAAAAACAGTAATTCTTGAGGCACCATCTCTGAAACCATTAACACTTGTAGCCAATGCATTTACCAAGTGTGCCAAACTGAATGCACGTTCTCTGCTTTACACTCAGTGTGTAATTTTACAACACACTTTTTGCAAAACTGTAAACATTGGTCTCTACATTGCTACACTATTTCGCCAATTGCCTTTCCACATTGACACATGTGAAAACACTTTTAGATAATGAGTTAACTTACAAATCAGAGCTTGAGCACTATAAATAGGTCACAGGTAAACATTTGGTTGGACAACAATGGAGGCCAGTTTTGGACAGAGAGTAAGAGGTGTGAGGAGAACGAAGAGGAGGAAGAGGACGAGGAGGTGAAGAAGTAAGAGGAGGAAGAAGACGAGGACGAAGAGGACCTGCTCTACTGTTGCAGGTATCATATGGATATTTCGAAATGAGAACCAGTAAGTAACTGTAAGTGCTGTAGTCTGACTGGTACAGTAATATGTACTGTACTTTCATAATGAGAAGGATCTATCACTAAAACCATTCAAATGCTTTTACAGAACTGCAAGAAAACCAGCATCTGGTGGAAGAGGTTGACTGTTCACCCCAGAGCAGGAGACCCACATTGTAAATATAGTCATTGCAAATAACTGCATCAGACTCAGAGAACTGCAGGACCACATAATGGCAGATAACACCATATTCCAAAACGTCAACAGAGTGAGTCTCTGCACTGTCTCGTCTACTGAAACGCAATAGAATTAGGATGAAGCAGCTGTACAGAGTCCCTTTCGAAAGTAACTCAGACTGTGTAAAACAACTGAGATATGAATATGTGCAGGTAAGCTTCTGTTTTTGTGTCTTCAGCAGACAGAACTGTTTCGTGTTGTTACATTTTTGTTATTTTGTCTCAGTGTTAAGTTTTTTAATTAAATAATCATGAACACTTCCCACGCTGCGCTTTGGCCCACACCTTCTTCATACGACGACCGTTACAGTTTGTGTATGTATTGACGCAAAAACACATTTTTTTTTATAGAGTTTGAAGAGTTTTGCAAGAATTGTTTGCTTTTGCAAGATATGTCAAATGTTTTGCTAGTTTGGTGTAAGGTTTTGTGGTTAGTGTGTAGAGTTTCAAAGACATTGCCTAAGTAATCATAAAAAACTAAGGCGTATGCATGCTTCCCATCTCAAACAGTTCGGAACAAGTTCATGCATATGTTATGACAACATTTTGTGACATTTTGGCCTTCGGGAAGGTTCTGAAGATCTCCTCAGCAAAAACGTAAAAATATATTCTGACTATTTTGAGGAAGTGGCTACAGTGTCTCAAGATGGACAAACAGTACTATTGGCGTTTTTTTTTCTTGTTTTTCAAGCTAAGGTCTTTTCAAGCTAATGTATGCTAGCAAACTCATACAGTTCGCCGAGTTCTGCTCCAACCGGACCGAAGCATGCCTCTAGGGTAGGGTTTCCCAAACTTGGTCCTCGGAACCGGACGGGGTGCACGTTTTAGTTTTTGCCCTAACAATATACAGCTGATTCAAATTATTAAAGCTTGATAATTAGTTGATTATTTGAATCAGCTGTGTAGTGCCAGGGCAAAAACCAAAATGTGCACATGTAACGGATGTGAAATGGCTAGCTAGTTAGCGGGTGCGCGCTAGTAGCATTTCAATCAGTTACGTCACTTGCTCTGAGACTTAAGTAGTGTTGCCCCTTGCTTTGCAAGGGCCGCGGCCTTTGTGGAGCGATGGGTAACGACCGTGCTTCGTGGGCGACCGTTGTTGATGTGTGCAGAGGTTCCCTGGTTCGCGCCCGTGTCGGGGCGAGGGGACGACGTAAAGTTAAACTGTTACACACACCTTGGGGCCCCGAGGACCGAGTTTGGGAAACCCTGCTTTAGGGTAAAACTAGGCCCTCAAAATAAGGCCTTATGCAATACGTATGGTATATTGTTAACACTGTCAGTGTTATTTAAAAAAAAGGTACAATTAAGAATTTGCTCTGTATGTAACAACAATCTTGCTATTATAAAAACCACAGTTACTTCACATGTATAGGAACTTGATATCAAGTTCTACTGCATTACCTTATGTCTCACTCATTATAAAAATATGTATTAGTTAATTTTTAAGCTGCAAAAGTGGTCTACTCCAATGTTGAGGTGATTCCATGTCCGTCATGTGTTTACAGTTTTTTTTTACAATGGCTTACACACTAAAAGTGGTATTTGAGGCCCCCTCAGTGAAACCATTAACTCATGTACCTAATCTAGAGAACCAAGTCTGCAACACTGCAAGCATATTATCTGCTTTACACTCAGTTTGCAAAACACTAAACATAGGTCTCTATTTTAGACACATCATCCAAAACTAACACGTCTTGTGTTTAATTTGGAAAACACTGCCATTCCAAATGCCACACTCATCTACCCATTACCTTCACCAGGTGCTCACGTGTGAAAACGCTAATTTCTTCACTTAGAAGACTTAGGTTGGCTATCTTGGTTTGGATAACAATAGAGGCCAATTTTGGCGAGAGTTAGAGTAGTGAGAGTAAGACGGGGACAAGGATGAGGACGAGGAGGAGGAGGAAGACAAGCCTATTTGTTTATCTTCTACTGTATTTGTTTTGTCTGTTCCTGTTCATCCCGAAATCTGGATGAAAATACACTGTTTTGAGAAAGAAAGACATTTTATTTTTCCCCTCTTGCATTTCTTTTTCTAGGGTAAATATATACTGAATATGCATACATACTGTATATATTTGTGCACATACATATACGTGTGAGTGCTATGACAAACGGCCGTGGACTCCACTGAACATGGAAGAGACACAAGATAGTAGTGTTTTACATTTGTCACATCCGTGTGTAGTTAACGTGTATAAGAGCTAATCATTTGATGTTGTGTGTAGAGTTTTGATGCAAAAACACAATTTTGAGAAGTTCAAATGGTTTTGAATTAAGTGTTTGGTTTTGCAAGAGATGTGTGACGTTTTGCATGTTGTGTGTGTTTTTGTTTTTGTGTAGAGTCTAGAGAAAAGGAGCCATAGTTTCAGAAATCATGTGTAAGCAATTGTCAACTGTAATACTAGCTATTTTAACGATCGTCTGTTGAATTAGGTGTGGACCAAAGCGCAGCGGGGTAAGTGTTCATGTTATTTTTATTTAAACAGAACACTAAACAAAATAAAGAGAAAGAACGAAAACAAAACAGTCCTGTCAGGTACAGAAATAGAAAACAACTACCCACAAAACACAGGTGGGAAAAGGATACCTAAGTATGGTTCTCAATCAGAGACAACGATCGACAGCTGCCTCTGATTGAGAACCACACCCGGCTAAACACACAGAAATAGAAAACAGAACACAAAACAGAATGCCCACCCCAACTCACGCCCTGACCAAACCAAAATAGAGACATAAAAAGGATCTCTAAGGTCAGGGCGTGACAGCTATAGGCTATATTAAGATTCATATCTGAGAGCCCTCCAAACCCTGTGTTAATGATAATATATTCACACTAATTTAATTGTTGTGGTTTATTGGTTCTTCAACAATTTGGCAGCCGTTAAAAAAATATTTTTTTGTTTTCAAATTCAAATAACAAAGTATTATTTGGTTTTCTGAGGCATATTCAGAATACTTTCAAAAATGATTTGTTTTTCTGAGACTTCTACAGTGTTTGAAAATAGTTGCCTTTTATGTTGAAGGCAACTTTATATAAACTATATTTGACTATCTTGAGTATTAGAAAAATTGGTATTTACAAAATACAACTATTTTCTGCCCAGGTCTGGTGTGTTCCATCCAATATTTATCCAAATTGGCTTGTAGCCTCTATATGGATTATATTTCCAATTTTAAGTCCTATAATGAACATATATGAGTGTCATACTATATTCCTTGAATGTGGTTCAACTTAGCTTTATAATAAGATAGAATTAACCTGGTCACAGCAAAACATCTGGTCACCCGATAATCCTCATTGGTTGTGTCACCTAGGGCTGAGAACTGCCAGGATCTCATGATATGATAGTCACAGTACTTAGGTGGGGATAAAATATCTATTGCAATTCTCATGATTATATATGTATTGCGGTTTGATACTGTGATTTTATTTTGATTCAATGTTCCAAACATATTGGTCACCGTATGTCTGCTGCAGAGGAACGAGAGAGCCATGAGAAAATGAGTTTGATCAGTCATGGAAATAAAAGTGCGGAAAAACAAATTGGCTCCATATTTGAAAAGAAGATGGAGAATAAACTATGAAGGAAGAATACTGGAGTTTTGGTCCAGGTACAGCCAACTAGCGCAAAAATAATATTGCGATATTGTCAAAATGATACGATATTATGTATTGTCAAAAATAATACCTCAATATGTAACTATCAATTTTTTTCAAATCATATTTTATTGGTCACATACACATGGTTAGCAGATGTTATTGCGAGTGTCACCTCTCTCCCCCATCACTAACTTGTGTCAAATCTCTCTCATGGCAGCTGGTTTTCCACAAGCCAGCATATTTGCGGATGAGAAAAGGGAAATGGCACACTTAATTAAATAAATCTGTTATGGCATAATATATGCAGGCCATTTCAAAGGTGGAGAAATAATTGGGAGCAGTGGAATTCAAACACATTAGTCACCCCAGTGCATTTACCCATCTCCCTCTGAGCTCGGAGTGAGAGACCAGCTATAATTCAGAGTTGGGGCTGTAATTCAGGCCAGCTCTAATTCAGAGTTGGGGCTGTAATTCAGACCAGCTCTAATTCAGAGTTGGGGCTGTAATTCAGGCCAGCTCTAATTCAGAGTTGGGGCTGTAATTCAGACCAGCTCTAATTCAGAGTTGGGGCTGTAATTCAGGCTAGCTCTAATTCAGAGTTGGGGCTGTAATTCAGATGAAACAGAATCAAAAGTATTGTTTCCATACAGGTTCTTCCAGCATTCGATCCATAACCCAGAGTAAAAAAAATCTACTTCAATGAATCTGCTCACCCTGTTTGTTATTGTCACCATTGTTGCTTGGAGTCTATTTTAATCCAAAACATGAATCAGAATCAAGCAAAACATTCAGCATCGGTGCTGCAGCAGGAAAAATTACACCAATGGGTGGAAGAGGACAAATTATGAAATTGCAGAAGAAATCTTCAGCAAGACTCCCTCCCTCTTTTTTTCTGTATTGTTTTTAGGTTTTACTCCATTTCCTCCCATTGCTAGTTACAACCTTGTCTCATCGCTGCAACTACTCAATGGACTCAGGACAGGCGAAGATCGAGAGACGCCTAGACCCCTACTTCTTAACACACTGCTCGCTTAACCCGGAAGTCAGCCGCACCAATGTGTCGGTGAAAACACTGTTCAACTGACAGCCATTGTCAGCTTGCAGATGCCCGGCCCTCCACAAGGAGATGCTAAAGCGTGATGAACCAAGGAAAGCTCACCCGGCCAAACCCTCTCCTAACCTGTGCCAATTGTGTCCCGCTCAATGGGACTCCCGGTCATGCTCAGCTGTGTCACAGTCTGGGTTGTGGCGCCTCAGACCTGCGATGCAGTGCCTTGGACCACTGCACCACTCGAGTCTCCCTCCTTTCAAGTGTAACCTTCTGACATTGCTCAATTAAATTAATTATCATTTGAAATCTTGAAAATGAACTATATTACATATACTTTCATTGATGCCAAATCAGATAATGGATAAGCTTCAGTCCAGGTGGTTCAGGTATATGCTAGGATGAAGGCCAGTTGACTAGTAGCCGGGCCTCAAAATCTCAGCCTAGGTTTGAGGTTTAGAGCCCAGTGCTGGCGTCATGTGTACATGTATCTAGTGGGGGTTTAGAGGCCCAGTGGTGGCTTTATGTGTACCTGTATCTACTGGCGGTTTAGAGGTTCAGTAGTGGCTTCATGTGTACCTGTATCTAGTGGGAGTTTAGAGGTTCAGTAGTGGCTTCATGTGTACCTGTATCTAGTGGGGGTTTAGAGGCCCAGTAGTGGCTTCATGTGTACCTGTATCTAGTGGGGGTTTAGAGACCCAGTAGTGGCTTCATGTGTACCTGTATCTAGTGGGGGTTTAGAGGCCCAGTAGTGGCTTCATGTGTACCTGTATCTAGTGGGGGTTTAGAGGCCCAGTAGTGGCTTCATGTGTACCTGTATCTAGTGGGGGTTTAGAGGCCCAGTAGTGGCTTCATGTGTACCTGTATCTAGTGGAGGTTTAGAGGTTCAGTAGTGGCTTCATGTGTACCTGTATCTAGTGGGGGTTTAGAGGTTCAGTAGTGGCTTCATGTGTACCTGTATCTAGTGGGGGTTTAGAGACCCAGTAGTGGCTTCATGTGTACCTGTATCTAGTGGGGGTTTAGAGACCCAGTAGTGGCTTCATGTGTACCTGTATCTAGTGGGGGTTTAGAGGTTCAGTAGTGGCTTCATGTGTACCTGTATCTAGTAGGGGTTTAGAGGCCCAGTAGTGGCTTCATGTGGACCTGTATCTAGTGGGGGTTTAGAGACCCAGTAGTGGCTTCATGTGTACCTGTATCTAGTGGGGGTTTAGAGACCCAGTAGTGGCTTCATGTGTACCTGTATCTAGTGGGGGTTTAGAGACCCAGTAGTGGCTTCATGTGTACCTGTATCTAGTGGGGGTTTAGAGACCCAGTAGTGGCTTCATGTGGACCTGTATCTAGTGGGGGTTTAGAGGTTCAGTAGTGGCTTCATGTGTACCTTTATCTAGTGGGGGTTTAGAGACCCAGTAGTGGCTTCATGTGTACCTGTATCTAGTGGGGGTTTAGAGACCCAGTAGTGGCTTCATGTGTACCTGTATCTAGTGGGAGTTTAGAGGCCCAGTAGTGGCTTCATGTGTACCTGTATCTAGTGGGGGTTTAGAGGCCCAGTAGTGGCTTCATGTGTACCTGTATCTAGTGGGGGTTTAGAGGCCCAGTAGTGGCTTCATGTGGACCTGTATCTAGTGGGGGTTTAGAGACCCAGTAGTGGCTTAATGTGTACCTGTATCTAGTGGGGGTTTAGAGACCCAGTAGTGGCTTCATGTGTACCTGTATCTAGTGGGGGTTTAGAGACCCAGTAGTGGCTTCATGTGTACCTGTATCTAGTGGGGGTTTAGAGACCCAGTAGTGGCTTCATGTGGACCTGTATCTAGTGGGGGTTTAGAGGTTCAGTAGTGGCTTCATGTGTACCTTTATCTAGTGGGGGTTTAGAGACCCAGTAGTGGCTTCATGTGTACCTGTATCTAGTGGGGGTTTAGAGACCCAGTAGTGGCTTCATGTGTACCTGTATCTAGTGGGAGTTTAGAGGCCCAGTACTGGCTTCATGTGTACCTGTATCTAGTGGGGGTTTAGAGGCCCAGTAGTGGCTTCATGTGTACCTGTATCTAGTGGGGGTTTAGAGGCCCAGTAGTGGCTTCATGTGTACCTGTATCTAGTGTGGGTTTAGAGACCCAGTAGTGGCTTCATGTGTACCTGTATCTAGTGGGGGTTTAGAGGTTCAGTAGTGGCTTCATGTGTACCTGTATCTAGTGGGGGTTTAGAGACCCAGTAGTGGCTTCATGTGTACCTGTATCTAGTGGGGGTTTAGAGGCCCAGTAGTGGCTTCATGTGTACCTGTATCTAGTGGGGGTTTAGAGGCCCAGTAGTGGCTTCATGTGGACCTGTATCTAGTGGGGGTTTAGAGGCCCAGTAGTGGCTTCATGTGTACCTGTATCTAGTGGGGGTTTAGAGGTTCAGTAGTGGCTTCATGTGTACCTGTATCTAGTGGGGTTTAGAGGCCCAGTAGTGGCTTCATGTGTACCTGTATCTAGTGGGAGTTTAGAGGTTCAGTAGTGGCTTCATGTGTACCTGTATCTAGTGGGGGTTTAGAGCCCCAGTAGTGGCTTCATGTGTACCTGTCTCTAGTGGGGGTTTAGAGGCCCAGTAGTGGCTTCATGTGGACCTGTATCTATTGGGAGTTTAGAGACCCAGTAGTGGCTTCATGTGTACCTGTATCTAGTGGGGGTTTAGAGGCCCAGTAGTGGTTTCATGTGTACCTGTATCTAGTGGAAGTTTAGAGGCCCAGTACTGGCTTCATGTGTACCTGTATCTATTGGGAGTTTAGAGACCCAGTAGTGGCTTCATGTGGACCTGTATCTAGTGGGGGTTTAGAGACCCAGTAGTGGCTTCATGTGTACCTGTATCTAGTGGGGGTTTAGAGACCCAGTAGTGGCTTCATGTGTACCTGTATCAAGTGGGGGTTTAGAGACCCAGTAGTGGCTTCATGTGTACCTGTATCTAGTGGGGGTTTAGAGGTTCAGTAGTGGCTTCATGTGTACCTGTATCTAGTGGGGGTTTAGAGACCCAGTAGTGGCTTCATGTGTACCTGTATCTAGTGGGGGTTTAGAGGTTCAGTAGTGGCTTCATGTGTACCTGTATCTAGTGGGGGTTTAGAGGCCCAGTAGTGGCTTCATGTGTACCTGTATCTAGTGTGGGTTTAGAGACCCAGTAGTGGCTTCATGTGTACCTGTATCTAGTGGGGGTTTAGAGGTTCAGTAGTGGCTTCATGTGTACCTGTATCTAGTGGGGGTTTAGAGACCCAGTAGTGGCTTCATGTGTACCTGTATCTAGTGGGGGTTTAGAGGCCCAGTAGTGGCTTCATGTGTACCTGTATCTAGTGGGGGTTTAGAGGCCCAGTAGTGGCTTCATGTGGACCTGTATCTAGTGGGGGTTTAGAGGCCCAGTAGTGGCTTCATGTGTACCTGTATCTAGTGGGGGTTTAGAGGTTCAGTAGTGGCTTCATGTGTACCTGTATCTAGTGGGGTTTAGAGGCCCAGTAGTGGCTTCATGTGTACCTGTATCTAGTGGGAGTTTAGAGGTTCAGTAGTGGCTTCATGTGTACCTGTATCTAGTGGGGGTTTAGAGCCCCAGTAGTGGCTTCATGTGTACCTGTCTCTAGTGGGGGTTTAGAGGCCCAGTAGTGGCTTCATGTGGACCTGTATCTATTGGGAGTTTAGAGACCCAGTAGTGGCTTCATGTGTACCTGTATCTAGTGGGGGTTTAGAGGCCCAGTAGTGGCTTCATGTGTACCTGTATCTAGTGGAAGTTTAGAGGCCCAGTACTGGCTTCATGTGTACCTGTATCTATTGGGAGTTTAGAGACCCAGTAGTGGCTTCATGTGGACCTGTATCTAGTGGGGGTTTAGAGACCCAGTAGTGGCTTCATGTGTACCTGTATCTAGTGGGGGTTTAGAGACCCAGTAGTGGCTTCATGTGTACCTGTATCAAGTGGGGGTTTAGAGACCCAGTAGTGGCTTCATGTGTACCTGTATCTAGTGGGGGTTTAGAGGTTCAGTAGTGGCTTCATGTGTACCTGTATCTAGTGGGGGTTTAGAGACCCAGTAGTGGCTTCATGTGTACCTGTATCTAGTGGGGGTTTAGAGGCCCAGTAGTGGATTCATGTGTACCTGTATCTAGTGGGAGTTTAGAGGTTCAGTAGTGGCTTCATGTGTACCTGTATCTAGTGGGGGTTTAGAGGCCCAGTAGTGGCTTCATGTGTACCTGTATCTAGTGGGGGTTTAGAGACCCAGTTGTGGCTTCATGTGGACCTGTATCTAGTGGGGGTTTAGAGGCCCAGTAGTGGCTTCATGTGTACCTGTATCTAGTGGGGGTTTAGAGACCCAGTAGTGGCTTCATGTGTACCTGTATCTAGTGGGGGTTTAGAGGCCCAGTAGTGGCTTCATGTGTACCTGTATCTAGTGGGGGTTTAGAGACCCAGTAGTGGCTTCATGTGTACCTGTATCTAGTGGGGGTTTAGAGGCCCAGTAGTGGCTTCATGTGGACCTGTATCTAGTGGGGGTTTAGAGGCCCAGTAGTGGCTTCATGTGTACCTGTATCTAGTGGGGGTTTAGAGGCCCAGTAGTGGTTTCATGTGTACCTGTATCTAGTGGGGGTTTAGAGGCCCAGTAGTGGCTTCATGTGTACCTGTATCTAGTGGGGGTTTAGAGGCCCAGTAGTGGTTTCATGTGTACCTGTATCTAGTGGGGGTTTAGAGGCCCAGTAGTGGTTTCATGTGTACCTGTATCTACTGGGGGTTTAGAGGCCCAGTAGTGGTTTCATGTGTACCTGTATCTAGTGGGGGTTTAGCGACCCAGTAGTGGCTTCATGTGGACCTGTATCTAGTGGGAGTTTAGAGGCCCAGTAGTGGCTTCATGTGGACCTGTATCTAGTGGGGGTTTAGAGGTTCAGTAGTGGCTTCATGTGTACCTGTATCTAGTGGGGGTTTAGAGACCCAGTAGTGGCTTCATGTGTACCTGTATCTAGTGGGGGTTTAGAGGCCCAGTAGTGGCTTCATGTGTACCTTTATCTAGTGGGGGTTTAGAGACCCAGTAGTGGCTTCATGTGTACCTGTATCTAGTGGGGGTTTAGAGGCCCAGTAGTGGCTTCATGTGGACCTGTATCTAGTGGGGGTTTAGAGGCCCAGTAGTGGCTTCATGTGTACCTATATCTAGTGGGGGTTTAGAGGCCCAGTAGTGGTTTCATGTGTACCTGTATCTAGTGGGGGTTTAGAGGCCCAGTAGTGGCTTCATGTGTACCTGTATCTAGTGGGGGTTTAGAGGCCCAGTAGTGGTTTCATGTGTACCTGTATCTAGTGGGGGTTTAGAGGCCCAGTAGTGGTTTCATGTGTACCTGTATCTACTGGGGGTTTAGAGGCCCAGTAGTGGTTTCATGTGTACCTGTATCTAGTGGGGGTGTAGAGACCCAGTAGTTGCTTCATGTGGACCTGTATCTAGTGGGGGTTTAGAGGTTCAGTAGTGGCTTCGAGTGTACCTGTATCTAGTGGGGGTTTAGAGACCCAGTAGTGGCTTCATGTGTACCTGTATCTAGTGGGAGTTTAGAGACCCAGTAGTGTCTTCATGTGTACCTGTATCTAGTGGGGGTTTAGAGACCCAGTAGTGTCTTCATGTGTACCTGTATCTAGTGGGGGTTTAGAGGTTCAGTAGTGGCTTCATGTGTACCTGTATCTAGTGGGGGTTTAGAGGTTCAGTAGTGGCTTCATGTGTACCTGTATCTAGTGGGGGTTTAGAGACCCAGTAGTGGCTTCATGTGTACCTGTATCTAGTGGGGGTTTAGAGGCCCAGTAGTGGCTTCATGTGTACCTGTATCTAGTGGGGGTTTAGAGGTTCAGTAGTGGCTTCATGTGTACCTGTATCTAGTGGGGGTTTAGAGGTTCAGTAGTGGCTTCATGTGTACCTGTATCTAGTGGGGGTTTAGAGACCCAGTAGTGGCTTCATGTGTACCTGTATCTAGTGGGGGTTTAGAGGCCCAGTAGTGGCTTCATGTGTACCTGTATCTAGTGGGAGTTTAGAGGTTCAGTAGTGGCTTCATGTGGACCTGTATCTAGTGGGGGTTTAGAGACCCAGTAGTGGCTTCATGTGTACCTGTATCTAGTGGGAGTTTAGAGGTTCAGTAGTGGCTTCATGTGTACCTGTATCTAGTGGGGGTTTAGAGACCCAGTAGTGGCTTCATGTGTACCTGTATCTAGTGGGGGTTTAGAGGCCCATTAGTTGCTTCATGTGTACCTGTATCTAGTGGGGGTTTAGAGGCCCAGTAGTGGCTTCATGTGTACCTGTATCTAGTGGGGGTTTAGAGACCCAGTAGTGGCTTCATGTGTACCTGTATCTAGTGGGGGTTTAGAGGCCCAGTAGTGGCTTCATGTGTACCTGTATCTAGTGGGAGTTTAGAGGTTCAGTAGTGGCTTCATGTGGACCTGTATCTAGTGGGGGTTTAGAGACCCAGTAGTGGCTTCATGTGTACCTGTATCTAGTGGGAGTTTAGAGGTTCAGTAGTGGCTTCATGTGTACCTGTATCTAGTGGGGGTTTAGAGACCCAGTAGTGGCTTCATGTGTACCTGTATCTAGTGGGGGTTTAGAGGCCCATTAGTTGCTTCATGTGTACCTGTATCTAGTGGGGGTTTAGAGGCCCAGTAGTGGCTTCATGTGTACCTGTATCTAGTGGGGGTTTAGAGACCCAGTAGTGGCTTCATGTGTACCTGTATCTAGTGGGGGTTTAGAGGCCCAGTAGTGGCTTCATGTGTACCTGTATCTAGTGGGAGTTTAGAGGTTCAGTAGTGGCTTCATGTGTACCTGTATCTAGTGGGGGTTTAGAGACCAGTAGTGGCTTCATGTGTACCTGTATCTAGTGGGGGTTTAGAGACCCAGTAGTGGCTTCATGTGTACCTGTATCTAGTGTGGGTGTCTGGCGCTCCAACTGTTGAATAATAAAGGTGAGGAGGACTCCTCTGTGTCGCCAGCAGACTCTCACAGTGATATTTTCTGCAGGTCTACTCTCATCACTGTCATCTAGGATTAAGACTGTCCCTCTCAATAGAACAGAACAGGGTCACAGGTGGTCGTCCACATACAGAGATTGACCACTCAGAGGCTCTACCAGTCGCTCGCTAATAATTACTTTCTCTCTCAGATAGAAACAGTCATACTTTGCCTTCATTGTGTGAAATGAATGACTAAAGAACATTGTTACTAATGACATGATAGGAAAATATTGAAATTTCAATACAACTGTAGGCTTCTGTATGTACACTGAAAATATTTGCTTTGAAAACTAATAAACAAAAGCTGCATTTCTGTCACAATAAATAATCTCTAGTCAGTCAGTCTTTTCAGTTTTCACTTTTTACAATGCACTGAACTGCCCAAACTTCCCCTACTTCTGGTCAGCTATTCCCTGGACACAACCATAGCAGCAAAGATGGATTTTAATCGGGCTTTGAAAGACACTCAAGATGAAGCCATTAAGGTTAAATAATTCAGTTCAGATCAGCAAAAGCATGGCCGAGTTCCGGAAGGGCCACAGGGGGGGCCTAGTGGTCTGCTGCCGGTTTCAATAGCGACACACAGACACACACATGTGCCGACACACACAAATATTGAGCATGTTGATTCAGACAGGAGATGTGCTGCTCACAGCGGTCCACCTTCTGTACTTCTTGTAACCATCACCTTCTATAGGTGAACACCTCGTCCTGTCAAAACGTAAGCCAACAAAAAGAGAAAC
The DNA here is from genome assembly GCF_029448725.1 of Salvelinus fontinalis. Taxonomy (NCBI): domain Eukaryota; kingdom Metazoa; phylum Chordata; class Actinopteri; order Salmoniformes; family Salmonidae; genus Salvelinus; species Salvelinus fontinalis. The sequence goes on from NC_074665.1 coordinate 17,723,509, forward strand.
TTGTTAATTTTCTCCTTTGAACATAGTTCTGAATCTTGGTTAAATAAATCTATGCTGGATTCTGATGTGTCTCTGACAGGTTTTAATGTTTTTAGATATGACAGAGTTGGCAGAGGAGGTGGTGTCGCCATATACATAACGAGCAACTTAAATGTTTTTGTATCCATCACAACCTTTGTCCCTAAGCAATTTGGATGTCTAGTCCTAAATGTGGGCCTTGGTAATAATGCCCATCTGACACTACTGGGAATTTATCGCTCTCCCTCTATCTCCATGCGTGCTCTTAACAAATTGCCTGACCTTCTGTCTAACTATGCTAAATCTGAATTATTAATAGTGGGTCAGCTTACTCTAGATTGGTTGATTCCAGTTCCTGATGGGCTGAAATATATTTGTACTGAGCTAAATCTAATTTAGCTGATAACTAAACCAACTCGCCCCAACTTTAAACACCTTAAATTCCACTCTTGTAGATAAATTATACCAACAAACTCCTCATAAGTTTACAGGCAATGAGATTTTTTCTTATGAGTTCAGTGACCATTGACCCTTTGCCTGCATAAGAGATGGTAAACTACCTAAATCTCGCTATCGCATGATTACAAAGAACATTTTGGGAATTTAATTAGCAGTATTTTTTTCTGAGCTAGGGTTGAGTGACTGGTGGGTTGTGTCAACTATCACTGACTCGGATCAGGCCTTTACATTTTTTTATTTCCCTGTTTAACTTGAAGGGGAAAAGACAGATCTTATCCTTGGTTCACGCATGAATTGTCTGATAAATTACAGGAAAGAAATGTAGCTTGGGCTAAGGCTAGACTGACTGATTCTGTCTGATTGGCAGTGCTTCAGACATTTTAGAAATAGATGTATATCCCTGGTAAAAAAAAGCTAAATCAACATATTTCTTGACTTGTGTATTGGAGAATGGTGGTAATCTAGCCAACGTCTTGAAAGTGGTCAAATCTTTGAAACACAACTCCATCCCCTCATTGCCCCAGCAGGGTCTGAGAGCCTCTGATCCGATTACAGACAAAATGCACATTTGTGGTGCTTTTAATAATCATTTTGCTTCAATCCTGTTTAAAAGCATTGTCTCTGAAAATTGTATTCATTACACTAGAGGGAGTCCTTTGGTCACCTCAGAACAGATTGTAGAAAATACACTAACAGACTTTATTTTAATTTCAACCATTTTATGTCTATGATTTACTAAGTGCTTAGCTAAAGATTGATGTAAAAAAAATCCATTGGGGCTGATTCACTTGATCTGTTCTTACTCTAGCTCAATGCTTCACTTATTGCAGAACCATTTACTATAACGACACAAGGCGAGACCCAGATGCAGACACAGGAGGCAGATGGTTTGAGCTCTGGTATTTATTGTAATCCAAGGGATAGACAAAAGGCAGGTTGGGGACAGGCAAGAGTTCATAGCCAGGGCAGAGTCCAAAACGGTACAGGGCGGCAGGCAGGCTCGAGGTCAGGGGCAGGCAGAATGGTCAGGAAGACAGGCTCGAGGTCAGGGGCAGGCGGAGTGGTCAGGAAGACAGGCTCGAGGTCAGGGGCAGGCGGAGTGGTCAGGAAGACAGGCTCGAGGTCAGGGGCAGGCAGAGTGGTCAGGAAGACAGGCTCGAGGTCAGGGGCAGGCGGAGTGGTCAGGAAGACAGGCTCGAGGTCAGGGGCAGGCGGAGTGGTCAGGAAGACAGGCTCGAGGTCAGGGGCAGGCAGAGTGGTCAGGAAGACAGGCTCGAGGTCAGGGGCAGGCAGAGTGGTCAGGAAGACAGGCTCGAGGTCAGGGGCAGGCGGAGTGGTCAGGAAGACAGGCTCGAGGTCAGGGGCAGGCAGAGTGGTCAGGAAGACAGGCTCGAGGTCAGGGGCAGGCAGAGTGGTCAGGAAGACAGGCTCGAGGTCAGGGGCAGGCAGAGTGGTCAGGAAGACAGGCTCGAGGTCAGGGGCAGGCAGAGTGGTCAGGAAGACAGGCTCGAGGTCAGGGGCAGGCAGAGTGGTCAGGAAGACAGGCTCGAGGTCAGGGGCAGGCAGAGTGGTCAGGAAGACAGGCTCGAGGTCAGGGGCAGGCAGAGTGGTCAGGAAGACAGGCTCAGAGTCAGGACAGGCAGAGTGGTCAGGAAGACAGGCTCAGAGTCAGGACAGGCAGAGTGGTCAGGAAGACAGGCTCAGAGTTAGGACAGGCAAGGTTCAAAACCAGGAGGACAAGAAAAAGAGAGACTAGGAAAAAACAGGAGTTGAGAGAAAAACGCTGGTTGACTTGGCAAACAAGACGAACTGGCACAGACAGACAGAAAACACAAATACCCAGGAGATAATGGGGAAGATGGGTGACACCTGGAGTGGGGTGGAGACAAGCACAAGGACAGGTGAAACAGATCAGGGTGTGACATTTACATATATTTTTTACTTCACAATTGTTTCAGGTGTTATCCCTACGATCTGGAAAGAGGCACACGTCCTCCCCCTACATAAAGTAGGAGATACTTCTGACTTAGATAACTACCATCCAATTTCCAAATGATCTTTCCAATGTTTTAGAATCACTGGCCAACTCTCACTCTATTCTTAATGTGCACCAGTCCGGTTTTAGACCTGGACATAACACTGTTTCAGCTGCTACGCTTCTTCTAGATGATGTGTTAAATTGCTCAGACCATAAAAATCATTGTGCTGCCTTATTTATAGACCTTTTCAAAGTCTTCGATACTGTTGACCATCACATTCACATTCAAAGGTGGACTGAAATAGGCCTGGATCAGGCTTCTTGTAAGTGGTTCGAGATTTTTCTGTCAGACAGGACACAATGTTAAGTCTAGTTTCCTGGATATTACCAAAGGTGTACTGCAGGGGATGTTATTGGGACATGTTTTCTTTACTATTTATAGAAATACTATTGGTCTATCTGTTAAAACTTGTAATATTCATCTGTATGTAGATGACACTGTGATGTATGCCATTGTCCCAACTGTTGGCCAGGCTTTCTTAGAGCTGCAATCTGACCTTGTTACCTTATTGAATGCCCTGGTTGGCCAGACATCAAATTTAGATTTATGATTCTAATACATTTCATACAATCATACAGTGACAGGGTAGAATTCTGTTAGTTATAGTTCTACGTTAAATGTATACAGCATTTAGTCATTATTCATAAAATTCATAACAACTAGGTAAATACACTTTTAGTTTTAATGCACCACATTGGAACAAACTACAAAATGCATTACAATTGGATGTTCTGGTTCTGTTTGGCAATTAAAAATATCGATTGGGGAGATTCGTACTGAGGAATGTAACTGTTTTTCTTGAATATTTATGTTGTGATGTATTTTAGTTTGTTTTACAATAACAGAGAGTGTGTCTTATGAATTGCAGGGATCCCTTGTGAAAGAGACCCTGGTCTCAATGATGTCTCCCTGTTTAAATAAAGGTAAAACATTTAAATTAAATATATAATATAGAGTCATGGTCAACAAATTGGGTCTATAATTCCATTTTCATATATTTTTAGATTACCAAAAGTTTAACTGTAATTCAATTGACACCTTCTGTCCTTTGGAGATCTCTTAACATGGAGCTCTACACTGTAAAAGTGAGCTTACTTGTTTGTCCCCAAAAATCACAGGGTCAGGCCAAAATCTGGTACTTTTAGAGCGGTGTTGAAGAGAATGCGATTGGACAGTCAGAAAATTGTCTCCACAGATTGTGTCCCGGAGGAGGGATGGGTTCCATGGCTAAACAAAGTTTCTGTTACTCTCTCTGTGTAGCATGACATTTGTGCACAGAACAACTGCATCGACTTACTAGACACTTGGAAGCAAGCATTCAAGTGCCATTCAAGTAAGTTCGATTACGATTATAGAATGACATTCAGAAAAAATAACATAAATATCCAGGTATGTAGGCCTGTATTGACTTTGGAACTTATATTAAAGGGTTGCTTTGGTGAAAAATATTTATTCATTACAATCAAATAGAATGATTGTCAACAAACTATGAAAAATGGACAGTTGTTAGACTTGTGAGTCATGAAATGCCTTATGAAAGGTTTCAGTAATCATCAACAGCTATCACAGTTATCATCTCTGAAAGGTGTGAAAATGTTCCAGTGGTATCCAAAGAAAGAAACTACAGAGAAAAAGACAAACATGTTCTCTTTGACTCTGTCAAGAAAGACCACTTGACAATAACCGCAAGATAAGCTTTAAGGCATTTCCAGTGTAAAGAGTGGTTCAATAACAGAGGCCATGGGAACACGAAGCCTGTCTACTGAAATAGCCTTCCCATTGCTTCCTCCATCTCAGGGGGCTTGGCAGGAGAACCAGCCTAGCTGTAGTGCCACTCTGACATGCAGCATCTGATGATCAATTCCCTGTCTCTGGAGCCTGTCCACTACCATACACGCAGGAAGTCACATTGTCCAATGGCAATCACACAGAGGCCAATAAGCCCAATCATGAAGTGACACATTTAGTCATGCATATATGCCAAATTGAATTCATCACTGAACTCACACCTGTCGTTGTGTGTAACTAGATATAATGTTATGGCCTATATAAATTCCTATATAAATTCCCATATAAATTCTAAAAGTCAGAAGCAAGTTACCCTTACAGAAAAACCACATGAAATTCATGTGATCTCGTGTGATCTAATGTGATCCCATGATTTAATGTGAAGTTAATGTGATAACATGTGAAGCAACATGTGATAATATAAAACTACACGTGACAACATATGAGTACATGTAAAAACATGATCTTGTGAAATTTTTTTGACAACATGGAGATAAACATACCATGAAATGACATGTCACAACATTTGAGGACATGTGAAAGCCGAGATGTCAGATGTTATTTAGAATACTTTACTTTAAGATAAATAATTGACTTGCCCTTTTGGGTGATGATCATAGGCACCAGACCCCCCCTCCCAGGAACTCTCTCTCTCCCACACAATGAAAGTGATGTGAAACAACCCTTTGTTACAACAAAGATACATTTTGTAGTACTGTGACATCAAAAGGTTGAAAAATGAAACACCATTTCTGCAATCCAAACAGAAACAGTTTGGAATGGTCCGTGGGTAGGTAGTTAAAGAACTATCCTGTGGGATGTGTTACTAATTTGTGATGTAACTAAGGCCAGTATAACAACATAGCTGTATCTCTGAATGTGTATATTTCCCAGGTGTCAGGTTCGCGTCCAGATATTGGGGAACTTATTGGGGAACTTACGTTACATATTAAACTATTTGTGAGAAGATGAAATGTGAACTTAGCCTTCTAAATTAGAAAATGCTTTATCATATGAAGTTTATCCAGTCAGTAATCACATCCACGTGAGCACAGACATTATGTCAAACGTCATGGAACGCTCGTGAAGAATTAACATATCAGTCCAGAAAACAGATAGGACAGGAATCGTTGAAATGGCTACCACTCTATAGACCAACGGGACCAATAGTGTGAGCTGGAAGGTACGAAATGGTTAGACACTGAAACTTTCTTGAGTGAAGAAGATAAAGACTACACAAGAACATTCAGTCGGCAGCTGTTTATGTACTTTAGTCCAGTAAACGCGACTGAGAAACATCGGGTGGTACTCTGAAAGATCCATTCTAAAAGAACATTTCCCTATCAAACGGCCATTTGTACGTCTGACATATCCATTATAACAGAGCTACGACTACGAAAGACTTTGATACAAGCCTAAATATGTACATTGCAATTATTTTCGAAAGAGCGACCGTTCATGTGCAAAGTATTAGCATTTCCTTGAGCATAGTTATCAACTGTATGAGGTGGGTCCATTCTGTCTTTCCCGCTCTTTATCTGTCCCCACCCCTTTACATTGTCTACCAAGCCGTCATATCGGGATTAGTCCACTAGGGACTTTTCATTGCATTATGTAGTAATCAATGTGTAAGCTATTCTGTTTGTGTATTTATGTAATTTTGTGTGATTATTTAGTTGGTTGGTAAATAAATAAGCCAATTTGTATATCGCTGATTCATCATTTATGCTAGGGTTCGTGCAGATATCCAAGGACTTTGCGACAATCAGAATAAGACTGAAGGTAAATAACAATTAATGAATTGACTGTGACTGATGTAAGAGATATTTATGTCTTTAGAGTTTAGTCGGGAGATAGTAACTCGTTAAATAACTTTTTCCGTGGTGCCCCAGATTACTACTTAATTAATTGTTACATGAGTAAATGAACCACGTAATAATTTAACGTGGTATGTCATTACTTAATAATCCTATGTTGTGCTTGAAAGTGTATAAATAGGATTAGCCTGCACAAGCTGCTAACAAAGAGAGTGCAGCCATTTTTTTCTCTCCCTTCGTTCACATGGCAACACTGTGTGCCTTAGAAAACGGAAGTTCCGCCTCCTTTGGACTCCCGTTTGATTTCAACTTTCTGCGATCAGTGACCCCTTGGGTATGAAGTATTTTTTTTAAACAAATTATTTCTATGTAACACCCAACATTGTCTCACGTTTATAACAAGTGGTTACTTGTATCATATCCAACCAATTCCAACCTGATTGGATATCGTTGTCTCATTCAATTTAACTAGGAGGTACAATTGCCAGACTTACCTTTTTCAAATGGATCTTTTGAATAATATCCAAATTGATTGGTTTCGACAAATGAGACAATTTAAACTTTCTACATTAACCTTGATACGCTTTCAGGTTAATTACAGTTTCACTCCCAAGTAGCCTATACAGGTTTGATTTATCATTAAAATGGATTAATCAATTAAATTAGCTTTTGCAAACTCATTGAGCCCAACTCCCCAGTACTGATCCAGTATTGATGGAAGTCCCGCCTTCGGGGGAATCCCATGTGGTTTCAGCCCTCGGGGATAAGCGACCACTGGTGGTAAATAATTGCATTTTTAAATAAAAATTCATTTGAGACCCAACGTTGTCTCACATTTATAACAAGTGGTTACTCTTCTGATATCCAGACAATTTCAATTTGATTGGATATCGATGTCTCGTTCAATTGAACTAAGGGGTAAAATTGCCAGACTTACCTTTTTCAAATGGATCTTTTGAATAATATCCAAATTGATTGGTTTCTACAAATGAGACAATTTTCCACATTAACCTTGATACAGCTACGCTTTCAGGTTAATTCAAGTTTAATTCCCAAATAGCCTATACGGGTTTGATTTATCATTAACATTGATTAATCATTTAAATTTGCTTTTCCAAATTCATTCACATCCAACTCCCAGATGACTGATTCAGTATTGATGCTTCATTAACATCTTTAAATAGATTAAAATCGTTTTTGCAGCTCCACATTTCTTTAAGAATGTGCAAGCTAGCAGAGGTGGTGGTTCCCAGTCCGCTGCTAATTAGTGAACCCTCGCTGATAAAATGATTGATCACTGACCTCAGCAGCGATACAAACCCTAACTATGCCATTAGCGGAAAAACAGAAATAGCAAAAAACACTCTCCAAAATCAACCATTCGGCGCAGGCATTGTAAAGGTTCTCTCCACTTTGGTCCTTATTTATCGGCATCAGAAATTGGCATCGGTCCAGTACAGCAGTGCTCAGCAGAAGCACTTGCAAACCATGGCTGATAAGGGACAGGTGGGGAGAACCAAACAACTAATGACAAAAGCAGGAAATGTAAACATTTTGCTAGCCGAGGACCGGCGTTTGAAAACTGAACAAATTAAAGTAATTGCAAATACTTATGATGACGAACGAGCACAAACTCTTCAACAAAATTGTTTTCTTCAGGAACAACTCGATTTAGCCAAAACTTAATACAATGAAGTCCACTCCAAACTAGATAAATCTGTCGAGTTATCTACAAACAGGAGCGCGCAATTTGATAACATGCATGCAGTTTTGATAAACGTTACTCAAAGCAATAAGGCTCTAGTCCAAATGCTGCAAACCAAAGACGATCAGTTAATGAACACGATGACTAATACCCTGACTACATCGCTCACGTCGCGAGCGTTGCAAAATACATTTTGAAATCTGTTATTCAATTATTGCACTCGCACTGCTTGCGTGCGTCAACGAGCGTCTGCATTGCCAAAGGCTAAAATAGAAGTCCTTTCTATTTCTGACGCAGATCGCACTGCAAGTTCTGCCTCTCCCATCTCCTCATTGGTTTATAGAAGCAGGTACCCACGTGCCATCTCCTCATTGGTTATACCCACGTGGGTGATTGAAAGACGAACTGGGTTGCCGGTCGCCGTAGTAATACTATGAAAGTTTAGATGCCAATCACCATATAAGTTCAAAGATGAAAAAGCCTGGAAGGAGGAGAGATGAGTAGAAACGATTCGGTTGACCGTTTTATGTGTGGATTAATTGTCGGAGTAGAGGACCTTGTGCATTTCAGGTAAAATAACAACTCAATGTTTATATCCCAGGATAAATTAGCTAGCAACAGCAAGCTAGCTAAATAGGACAAATTAGTTAGCAAGTGCAAGCTAACTAGCTAAATTGCCATAAATGTTTAATGGTTTTCGACCTGTCCCCAAATTAATGTAATTGGTTCAGAGTTTGTTTTGATATTTTAACCTGCGTGTCATGATCGTGTTTGGTGTCGGGGGATAAAATAAATGTATGCACGATGGCGCACAATGGCGCACGCGCGCAGCCGGTTTGGGTTCCGTGTAAGTTGATGACAAATCAGCAGAACTCATTGAAGTCGTTGACCAAAAGAATGATGAAAGAAATCAGGTGATGAAGATGGAAATATTGATTTCTAAACAAGCTGAGGAAATCTCATCACTGAATATCTCGATCCATAGACTGCAAATCTGCAAAAAATGACAGATATGTAAGAGGCTGAACGGATCAAATACGACACTTGCGTGTCTAAAATCAATACTCTAAGCGCCCAAGTGGACTCTGCTATGCAGCGGAATCCCACCCTTAGGTGCCATCTGGAGGAATTCCAGAATGGTCACGCGCTACAGCGTGACTACCCAACCAAGAAATCGGAGATCGGTACTCAAAGGAGTGAATACAAAATGTTTTTTCCCTCATTCTTCTCCTCTTGGCCATTCGGCACAGAGTAATATGGTGCCTCTTCGCCAAACAAAGTCAAAGCTTGGCTTCTCGTCTTGGCCTTTCGGACCCAATTTCCCCACAGGATGAAGCCAACCCTCTCGGCCCCCCACCTTTGACCCTGTTCCAGGTCAGCCAAACGACACTGAGACGTTCCTAGCTGACATAGAGGATGCCTTGGATGGCTACCTGAACGCTACGGGTTCTGAAAGCTTTATCTGTTGAAGCGAACGTCGAATAGACACGCAACGAGGTTCATTAGAATTCATTAGGTTCATTAGAATTTCATTAGAAATTAGAATTCAGTGGTTCTGCGAATCGCAAACACGACAGCTCGCTGGCTAACACCGTTAAACAAGCTCGGGAAGGAACACCCACAAGCTTACTATCATAGGCTTTGTTCAGCTTACTTTGGACTACTCACTGAACCAGGAATGGAAGAGCTGTTACCATTCAAACAAATGTTTCTGTCGAACATGTATCACACCTTCATTACCTAGTTGGGCGCTACAACACACATTGGCTTGCCTATCTTACAAGCACAGCTTTTGAGGCATTAAAAGTACCCAACGCTAAGAGCCCATCTCGGTTTTGAAGTTTGACCAGGAGCACTCACTCCAGTTAGATGGTGCACTACCAGGTATTGGAGCGTTATAAGATGACACACAACAACAGTTTCTACCACGAAACCACGATGCCAATACCCACCACGGTCAAAATAACTGTAAAGTACGTCGTAAAGTATTGAAGCGATTACCCCTACAATCGACCTGATTACTACGTTCCTGTACCCAAACCACACAAAATATCAGAGCACAAGGGTAACAAAAGGTTCAAGGATGATCAAAATGCAGACCAATGGTCTCTAGAAGTTCTACTATGTGAAGAACTAAAGCAACAAACATTTGAGAAAAGGGGAAAAGATATGTCACAGGGACCAGATGTGGAATCGGAGGACAACAGGTCCGCAGGAATTAACACCCTTAGCAAGGACGTTAAACATTTAATTTCTCCTGTTCTCACTAAAGACCCAATCCAGGGCCCTCTCGATCAAGGAACAAGCCCACAGGCTTTGTCTATAGACTCTGATACAAAGGTTGCGAAGAAGAAGGTCAAAAGCTTCGCAAAAGCCAAGTCCACTCAAAATCCGATAAGTCGATCTCCTTTCACAATGAACAGAAATGACACATCACGTAGCTGCGAACAACCATTTCACTTTGTGGGGAATATGTTCACTAAACGCAACTCAAAACGGCCAGGGTCCTGGAGGACTCCTTAACCCATCATGCGCTACTTGATTCGGCCTCGATAATATCACTCATCTCTCAAACATTGTTCAATGATCTTAAACGGGCTTTGAAGCCAACTAAACGTTGGTTAAAAGTGGAACGATGCGACACTACACTTCGAAGGGTCACTCAGACTACCTCGCCTCTCACATTGAGAGTCATGCTGAAACTGCACTTCCAGGACATATTGCTTGTTCACCCTGTGTATGTTACCAGCCTCGAAACTGTACCCCTGCTATTTGGAGCAGACTTGATGGATCAGTTAATCCCATTGATGGATTGGAAAACCAAGCAGGTATGGTCACAGGCCACAGTGCCTCCTCCACTGACCACACTGTCTACCCCTAATGCTAGCTGCAACGTAGTCATTCACGAGGGGTATCTGTCGAAAGCTCCCTTTGGGAAAGACGTTTCGAAACCTCTTCGTGCAGAATCCGATCCAAGGAGATATTACGATATCTCGACACATTCCATCAGCCAACCTGATTGACCATTCTTTTCATGATTTCGAGCCAGCTGTCTCTGTGAATAAGCAACTTCCCTCCTCCTTGCAGTCGTGCAATACGGTAGTTGAGATGAACTTCTCTTGTCCTTCGGACACTTCCGCAAGCACTGCAGCCGTCTCAGCAAGAAAAACATCGATGCACAGAGTATACTCTGCTTCCGATGATACACCTTCCGCTTTGTGGGGGACTGTCACCCCTTACAATAACACTAATGGCGTCAGTCCAGCAACTGACCTGAGGACTCCCACTGGTGAAACACTTTGCAATATCACAGACAGATATCCTCGTCTCAGTTCGCAGGTAATGAAGAGGTTGCCACACGCGGACGCGGTGGGGACTGACAGGCCTCGACAGCCACTGAGCGTTTTGAAGCACGAACACCAGGAGATTTGGTTGAAAGGTTACAGCCATTCTCATAACAACGCGGCCGCTGACAACTCGTACATAGGGTCCGACCTTTTCGTTTGAGCCTTGGACACCAAGGCGGGGGGGGGGTCAAGACTACGGACAACACAAGGCCGCCAGAGCATAAATCAAATCTAGTTGTATACTCCCTTATGAGAACAGTGAGGAGCAGACAAGCCCCTAGACGGGGATTATCTTAGAACACATCTAAGATAGTACTGAGGTGTACCACACTGGTCGTAAAGGACCAAAACAAATGGCAACAATAATCAGTCCTTGCCATGTGTAGGTTCAACTCCAATACAACTAGTAAAATGCTCCAATCATGTGTTCTGGTCGTATAATATTTCAGATTAAATCGGTCCCCCTCTGAATAAACCAAAAACACTCAATTCTATGGCATACACATACCTCTGCAGGACCGGCTACAAAATACTTTACAACAACTTTACCAGACCAACAACCAACACAGGACATACAAAGAAGCTCTCTTCCGTAACAAAGGAACACTGGCTTTTCAAGCTGCAGAAGGAATCGGTAATTGTAGACAGCTATATCCCCTGACGAGAGGACGGGGTCAGAGTGCCAATCTGCAATGGGGCCGACCAAACCAGCTGCTTGGAATCCAGGAAGCCATCCTGAAACATAAACATTCAAACCCACAACAACACAGAAACTGGGGAACGTAACACGGGGGGTGTATATTAACAGATTTGAATAAGATTTCATGTTGCTAAAATGCTGTCAGTTCCACTTAAATGCAACAACAGCAAACTCGGTGCAGTAAAAAACACTGAAAAAAACTCACCAGATGATCATTTGAAACTTAACTTCTTGTTGAAAGTGATTCTTGAAAATGGAGAAGCTAACAAATTAGCAACAACATCCTCTTTGATAACACCTGCTGCAAACTATCCAACAATGAAAGCTAGCTAGTTTACAATTGGCTCATTCATCCCCCTCCTCTCCCCTGTAACTATTCCCCAGGTCGTTGCTGCAAATGAGAACGTGTTCTCAGTCAACTTACCTGGTAAAATAACGCAAAAAAAAGAAAAAAAAAAAAAGAAAAAAAGAAAGCTAGCTAGACCGTGGGAAAACTACTGCTCGCTATTGCGCAGTGACCTGTTGGCCTTCAAGAAGGCAGAACTTTCCATACGTTTTTGTAAAAACGGTCCCACTCATTAAGTCTAAATCTGATTTCTTGACTCCACTGTCACTCAAAAATGTTGCCCTAATACAGTTGAATGGCAAATGCCTTTACCTAGCTTTTGATGGCCTAGCCAATTGCTGGCTTAGCTTGATAGATTTATCTCCCCAGAGACCAGCAAAGAAATATTCTAAATGGATTTTTTTTTCTCTTAATTAACCCTTTCCTTTCCAACAAAAACTGAAGTGATTAATTCAGAATATTGTTGAAATAATAATATAATGATCATTGTTATTATAATCATTATTTAATAAATCCTTAGCTCTTCTCTGAAGGCATAGAAAGCCCATTGTTCCCCACTGTGTTTGGGTTAGTAATAATGTGTAGAGTGGCTCTATTTTCCCTCAGCATGCATTTTTCACTATTCTGAATGTCTAAAGAAATATGAACACAGAAATACTGGACATTTAAAACTCTTTTATGGTGGTGATTTGACAAAATGACACACATGGCCTTGAATTGGACTCGCATTTGTCTGGTCTCGGTCTGACCCCTTGTCTCCCTCCTGGTCTCAGTCTTGACTCGGTCTCGCCCCCCCTCTGGTTTTGGTCTTGACTTGGCCTCGAGTTTCTCCAGTCTTGGTCTTGAATCGGTTTCGCTTTAGGTGGTCTCGAACACAACACTGGCATGGTGACATGTCCTTTCCTTTTGCCTCAAAGCTATCAAACTGATCCTGAAGCCCTGCCACAAAATCTCTCAAAACCACCAGACAAACATCATTAGACAGGTCCAGTTGGACTGCCTGAAGTGCAATGCCTGTATTCTGAAAACGCTGGAGTATTGTGCTCCACAAGTTACAAAGAAAAGCATTCTCAAGTTTATGAATTTGGGTATAGAGCGTTAGAGCCTCATTACGCATGGCCAAAGTTTGATTTTCGTCAACAGATACAGTGAAGTCGGAAGTTTACATACACCTTAGCCAAAAACATTTAAACTCAGTTTTTCACAATTCCTGGCATTTAATCCTGGTAAAAAATCCCTGTCTTAGGTCAATTAGGATCACCACTTTATTTTAAGAATGTGAAATGACAGAATAATGGTAGAGAGAATGATTTATTTAAGCTTTTATTTCTTTCATCACATTCCCAGTGTGTCAGAAGTTTACATACACTCAATTAGTATTTGGTAGCAATGCCTTTAAATTGTTTAGCTTTGGTCAAACGTTTCGTGTAGCCTTCTACAAGCTTCCCACAATAAGTTGGGTGAATAAAGTCCCATTCCTCCTGACAGAGCTGGTGTAACTGAGTCAGGTTTGCAGGCCTCCTTGCTCGCACACGCTTTTTCAGTTCTGCCCACAAATGTTCTATGGGATTGAGGTCAGGGCTTTGTGATGGCCACTCCAATACCTTGACTTTGTTGTCCTTAAGCCATTTTGCCACAACTTTGGAAGTATGTTTGGGGTCATTGTCCATTTGGAAGACCAATTTGCTACCAAGATTTAACTTCCTGACTGATGTCTTGAGATGTTACTTCAATATATCCACATCATTTTCCTGCCTCATGATGCCATCTATTTTGTGAAGTGCATCAGTCCCTCCTGCAGAAAAGCACCCCCAGAACATGATGCTGCCACCCCCAAACCGTAGTCTGGCTTTTTTTATGGTGGTTTTTGGAGCAGTGGCTTCTTCCTTGCTGAGCGGCCTGTCAGGTTATGTCGATATAGGACTTGTTTTACTGTGGATATAGATACTTTTGTACCCATTTCCTCCAGCATCTTCATGAGGGATTGATTTGCACTTTTTGCACCAAAGTACATTAATCTCTAGGAGACAGAACGCGTCTCCTTCCTGAGTGGTATGACGGCTGCGTGGTTCCATGGTGTTAATACTTGCGTGCTATTGTTTGTACAGATGAACGTGGTACCTTCAGGCGTTTGGAAATTGCTCTCAAGGATGAACCAGACTTGTGGAGGTCTACATTTTTTTCTGAGGTCTTGGCTGATTTCTTTTGATTTTCCCATGATGTCAAGCAAAGAGGCACTGCGTTTGAAGGTAGGCCTCGAAATACATCCACAGGTAAACCTCCAATTGACTCAAATTATGTCAATTAGCCTATCAGAAGCTTCTAAAGCCATGACATCCTTTTCTGGAATTTTCCAAGCTGTTTAAAGGCACAGTCAACTTAGTGTATGTGAACTTCTGACCCACTGGAATAGAGATACAGTTAATTATAAGTGAAATAATCTGTCTGTTAGCAATTGTTGGAAAAATTACTTATGTCAAGCACAGAGTAGATGTCCTAACTGACTTGCCAAAACTATAGTTTGTTAACAAGAAATTTGTGGAGTGGTTGAAAAATGACTTTTAATGACTCCAACCTAAGTGTATGTAAACTTCCGACTGTACTTCTAGAAGAGACTGACTAACATTGGCATAATTGAGGCATAACGCTTTTGTGGCTTGTGCATATGCAGACCACTTCGTACCGGAAAGAGATTTTAGGGGTTTCAGACTGTTTTGACTTGGTTGTAAACCTGATACTGTATAAGAATCTGCCATCACCAAGTGGACTGTCTGTTTTTTCACTTTTGCTCCAAGTCCACTTGGTGATGGCAGATTGTTATATAAACAGTTCACACTATTTAACCCAACCAAATGCAGAGTATGTGGAGCGCAAGGCACCCGCTCTGCCAATGGGTCGATCTCTCGATTGCAGGCGTCTGGTTGTCTTTGTCCTTTGTGTTGCGCAGAAAATTATACAGTCAGTTTGGGTATTAATTGTTTAAGTTCTTGTTCCTGTTTACAGTTTTTTACAATGGCTTACACACTAAAAGTGGTACTTGTGGTACACTCAGTGAAACCATTAACTCATGTACCTCATGTGCTCACGTGTGAAAACACTTATAGATCATTTCTTCACTTAGAAATCAGAGCTTGAGCACTATAAATAGGCTTCAGGTTGGCTTTCTTGGTTTGGACAACGATGGAGGCCAATTTTGGAGCGAGCGTTAGAGGAAGAGGAGTGAGAGTAAAAGGAGGACGAGGAGGAGGACGACGACGACGAGGAGCAGGACAAGGATGAAAATGAGGACGAGGAGGGAGACAAGGATGAGGAGGAAGGAGAACAATCACAGATGAGATCAGGGCCACTTTGGTTGACCATGGTTTGAGTTTCAGGGAGGCAGAGGATCCAGGCCAAGTTGAGCGGCTACACTGCAGCAAGTGTCATCTGGACATTTTGAAATGAGAACAGGTTAGTAAACCTACCCTCTATACCATGCTACTGTACTTACAGCACTGCAGCACTTACAGGACTACTGTAACATTTCATACTGAAAGAATTCTTGCACTTACCATTCACATCATGTTTTTGCAGAATTGCTAGACGACCCTTCAATGGAGGAAGAAACCGACGGTTCATAGCAGAGCAGGAACAACACATAGTGAATATGGTCATTTCATAAAACAGCATACGTTTACGACAACTGCAACCCCACATCACTGACAACACAACATTCAGTAACATAAATAGGGTGAGTTTATCTGCACTTGGCCATCTCCTGAAACGGCATCAGATTCGTATGAAGCAGCTCTGCAGAGTACTATTTGAGCAAAATTCTGACTGTGAAACAACTGCGCTATGAATACGTACAAGTAAGCTATACTATCCTGTCATTGGTACTGTATTCCAGTGTATTGCGCTACATATTGACGGCTCTGTCTATTCATACTGTCATACAGTAATGTTTTTTCTTGTCTGTTTCAGAGAGTTATGGAACTAGTTGCTGCTGCAGAGCATCATGAGTTCATCTACGTTGATGAGGTCCGCTTTAACCTAGCCAAAACAAGACGCAGGGGAAGAAACCTCATAGGACACCGAGTCAATGTCCCTGGACAGCGTGGTGGCAACATCACAATGTGTGCAGCAATTAGTCAGAACGGTGTCCGTCATCATGCCACTCTTGGTCCTTACAATACTGCCCACATTATCACCTTCCTTGACACCCTGCATAATATCCTCATTCCCAATGACCAGAGGAATGGGCCAGAGCAGTCCAGGTTTGTTGTCATCAGCGACAATGTTAGTTTCCACTGGGTTGCTCTGGTTCGCAATTGGTTCATTGACCATCCGCACGTTTCGGCGCTCAACCTGCCACCATATTCTCCATTTCTAAACCCAATAGAAGAGTTATTTGCAAAGTGGCGTTGGAAGGTATATACAATCGCCAACCCCACCAATGCATACCCTTTCTCCAGGCGATGGAGGAGGCCTGTGGTGACGTAGACGAGGGGGCATGCCAGGGCTGGATACGCCACTCCAGACACTACTTCCCCTGCTATTTAGCCAGAGAGAACATCGCTTGTGATGTTGATGAGGTGCTGTGTCCAGACCCAAATAGGAGACATGATACACCCTAATTATTTCTTTATATTCTCCTGTATGTTTTGTCTGTTACTGTTCGTCCCGAAATCTGGATGGAAATACAAGGTTCTGAGAAAGAAGTACAGTTAATATTTTACATCCTACATTTCTGTTTATAGTGTAAATATATACTGAATATGCATACATACTGTATATTTGTGCACGTACGCGTAAGTGCTATGACAAACTGCTGTGGATTCCACTGCACACTGAACATGCAAAAGACACAAGATAGTAGTGTTTTACATTTGTCACATCCATGTGTAGTTGGCGTGTATAAGAGCTAATCATTTGATGGTTTGTGTAGAGTTTTGATACAAAAACACAATTTTGAGGAGTTTAAATAGTTTTGGATTAAGTGTTTGGTTTTGCAAGAGATGTGTGATGTTTTGTGTGTGTGTTTCGGGGTGTGTAGAATCTAGAGAAAAGGAGCCATAGTTTCAGAAATCATGTGTAAGCAATTGTCAACTGTATTTTCTGTCATTTTATTTTCTGGGCCCCACTCAGGCCTCTCCCACTCAGGCCACTCCCACTTTTTCTCACCATTTTCAGTAGGTAGGCTAGCTAGCAAGCAACCACTTTAGACCACATACATGTCATATGCCATATTTGGTAAGAGCTTTCTGATTTGATTATGAATGACACAAGACTCACACAATTGACCAGTTCCATTTATTTATTCTGCATTTTATTTTACTTTTGTATGAATCAGTTACCCAATCAAGGCAGGGCCCCCCAGTTACCCACGTGGCCCCCAACATCTCCTCCCCCATCTGATTAGCAGAGTGGCAGCAGAAGGCTGCCTACACTAATTGAAAGCGAGCTCCTGAGTCCTCTGTGGTTGAAGGTTGCCTTAAAAAAATACTAATATACAGGTAGATATAGTGTATATGCATATATTTCCTATTTCTTTAAAAATATATATTTGTAAAGCAAAAAATTGCTGCCTCTTGTGCCCTCCATGAGCCTGGGCCCAGGGGCTTCAGCCTCGGTAAGCCCCTGCATTAATCTGTCCCTGGACCCTAGATGTATTACAGTCAACGCTTATGGACTGTATATAAGTTCATTTCCATATATCAATGACACTAACAAATAAGTTGAATTGTTCAGAAACATGTGCAGTAAACGCTAACACGGCTTTGGCGATGAAAGGTACATGACGCATTTATTGTCATCTCCCCATCAGGCCACTGCATACTGTGACATGGGCCTGAATGGTGACACATCTTCAAGCTGCCGGACTGAATACTGGGGACTTCAGTGGTACCGGAAGCAAGAGCCTAACCTGGGAGCACAGCCACAGTCTCTCTCACACAGCCATTCTGTCAACATGTATTGTATGTAACCACTCAAATTCATACAAAGTACTACAGGCAAAAACACTGACTTATATTCACCTTGTCCATTTGACCCATTCTTCAGTCTTGACTGGGATATACAGTATATGTTAGTTGACCCTCCTGTGTGAGTGTCTGATATACATAAATAAAACGGTATTCACCCTTGGACATGAGACTTGCACTGATTTTAGATCTTTTGAATCATAAGCTCTAAGCGCTGTCTTGATATTGAAGTTACCACAAAAGTAAGAAACTGAAGAACAACGTGCCAAACATGCTGTCAAAAAGTTATTGTTTTGTAATCTAACAATTGAAAATTAAAATTTATACAAAACTTTATTGCATTTGGTCATTCCCAAAATGTGTCCATTGAAATAGTTAGTTAGTTGCATCGTTCCTCGGGAAACTGTCTGCTGACAACAGGGTGGTAGGTTTTTTCATATGCTGACAAGACTCAACTTGGGATAGGGGAATGGACCCATGTTAGTTTTTATAAAAGTCTGGGAGACTTACAGGGAGGAGAGAGCATGAGTTTGAGTGAGTACATTAAATCCAATCCAACCAGTGGCCCTGGATAATATGCTATGCGATCACACAGGCAGAATGCCATAGTGAAGGAGATTTATAGAGTGCATCAAGTATGCTATGATGAGTGGAGCCTAGTCTCTGTGGCACCTGAAGAGAGACAGATAGAGGTAGTGAGTGTGCTTGAAAGAGAGCCCTCACCCCTGACCTCCCACTGGCCCAGGGCCTCCTGCCTAACCCTCTAATCGCAGTCTCTCTGACAGGGAGTTACTACAGGAGTAGACATGTGTGTGAATAGGGATTATCCACTCATATGAGTGGTGTAATAGTACCCTTGATACTCTTGTAATAGTATCATGCAATATACAGTAAAACAATAACATCATGACTTACTGCCACAGAGTGCTCCATGGGAGTGCTCCATGTTCCTGCTGTTAGCAAGCCTCGACTTGGATGCAGATAAATGTCCTGCCTTGTAGAATGGTGGCATCTCTCTCTACCAGGCTCTAAGAAATCAGATGACAAACCTGCAGAGATTAACAAAATAAAATGATACCTGTATTTAGGTTTCATGTATCAGTTTGCCTATTTCATGAGTCATGGCTGTAAATGACAACAATAGCGTTGATAATAAATATAACATGCCATCCAAGTGAATTATATTATGGCACTACGTCTCATCTCACTAACAATTGCTACCTCGACTTATTCCAGAATGGCAACATCATGCTCCTCCTTATTTTACTGACAATAGTTAGCTGTTTACTTAGATGCCTGAGATTGTTGAGTCCTGATTTTGTAGCCAAACTGTCTCTATGATGGTGATCTCGGGAAAATGTGTCTATGTAGCTAGCTAGCTAAGTGACAACCCTATTAAGTATTGACTCTATTGCTTAAGTAGGCTTCACCTCCAAGTTACATCTGTAGACTATAGCTAGCTAGCTAGCTAGCTAATGGGATCTAGTTAATGTGAGGAAGCTACACTTAGAAAAAAGGGTTCCAAAAGGATTCTTTGCAGAGAGATAGGGTTCTACCAAGAACCGTTTTGATCAGAAGAACCCTTCCTGGATAACAAGGGTTCTATCCAGCACCAAAAAGCATTCCCCTATGGTGACAAATCAAAGAACCTTGTATGGTTCTACTAAGCACCTTTTTTTATAATGGTGTCGTCAGCATGTATTATTTTTGACACATGCCACAATTCTTCTTGTTTTACGTCTGACATACATAGCTATCATAGGTGGCTAGATAATGGTTTACGATAATTGCAATTTAGTTAATTATCTAGCTAGCTACGTGTAAAACTGACAGGCTGTGAAATGTTACTAGTTAGCTAGCTAGTTAATCAATAAGCTAGCTAGCTACTGTAGCTAGCTTGACACTCACTCAGTAATGTTAGCTTACCATGTTTTTCAGGACAACTCAACATTCTTCTTGCAAATCCCGGTCGACTCCTTCTTGCCTACTCCCGTCTCCCGGTCTTCTTCTAGGTTCAAAACCTTATGACTGGCAGGTTGAGGCTTGCTACCAGCAGGAACATGGAGTACTCTGTGGCAGTACTGTAAGTCATGATATTATTGTTTTCCTTTACATTGCATGATACGATTACAAGACTAGAGTACTATTATTCCACTCATATGCCCTATGCACCATACAATGTCCTACTCCTGTAGTAACTCCCTGTCAGAGAGACTGCGATTAGAGGGTTAGGCAGGAGGCCCTTGGTGAGGGCTCTATTTCAAGCACACTCACTCCCTCTATCTGTCTCTCTTTGGGTGCTACAGAGACAGAATGATCTGTTCATCTTTCCCTCGATCCTGACCAGTCTCGCAGTCGCTGTGACTGAAAAACATCCACAAAGCGTAATGTTGCCACCACCATGCTCCACCGTAGCAATGGTATTGCACAGGTGATGAGCAGTGCCTGGTTTCCAGATTTGACGCTTGGCATTCAGGCCAAACAGTTCAATCTTGTGTGACTCATGAGAGAAAAGGCATCGTGATGCCATCTATTTTGTGAAGTGCACCAGTCCCTCCTGCAGCAAATCACCCCCACAACATGATGCTGCCACCCCCGTGCTTCATGGTTGGGATGGTGTTCTTCGGCTTGCAAGCCTCCCCCTTTTCCCTCCAAAGATAATGATGGTCATTATGGCCAAACAGTTCTATTTTTGTTTCATCAGACCAGAGGACATTTCTCCAAAAAGTACGATCTTTGTCCCCATGTGCAGTTGCAAAGCGTAGTCTGGCTTTTTTTATGATGGTTTTGGAGCAGTGGCTTCTTCCTTGTTGAGCGGCCTTTCAAGTTATGTCGATTTAGGACTCATTTTACTGTGGATATAGATACTTTTGTACCTGTTTCCTCCAGCATCTTCACAAGGTCCTTTGCTGTTGTTCTGGGATTGATTTGCACTTTTCGTACCAAAGTACGTTCATCTCTAGGAGACAGAACGCGTCTCCTTCTTGAGCGGTATGACGGCTGCGTGGTCCCATGGTGTTTATACTTGCGTGCTATTGTTTGTACAGATGAACGTCGTACCTTCAGGCATTTGGAAAATGCTCCCAAGGATGAACCAGACATGTGGAGGTCTACAATTTCTTTTCTGAGGTCTTGGCTGATTTCTTTTGATTTTCCCATGATGTCAAGCAAAGAGGCACTGAGTTTGAAGGTAGGCCTTGAAATACATCTACAGGTACACCTCCAATTGCCTATCAGAAGCTTCAAAAGCCATGACATCATTTTCTAGAATTTTCCAAGCTGTTGAAAGGCACAGTCAACTTAGTGCATGTAATCTTCTGACCCACTGGAATTGTGATACAGTGAATTATACATGAAATAATCTGTCTGTAAACAATTGTTGGAAATCTGACTTGTGTCATACACAAAGTAGATGTCCTAACCGACTTGCCACAATTAACAAGAAATTTGTGGAGTGGTTTAAAAATGAGTTTTAATGACTCCAACCTAAGTGTATGTAAACTTCTGAGTTCAACTGTACTGTATGTGGACGAGGCAGGTTTCAACCTTGCAAAAACAAGGGGCCGCGGCAGAAATATAATTGGACACCGTGCCATCATCAACGTTCCGGGACTACCTTCCATGCTGCCTAGCTCAAGACAACATTGCATGTGATGTGGATGAAGTCTTATGACCAGACCCACAAAGAAGGCACATTTCTTTCTGTTCTTTTTTTTCTAGCACAAAGGTTTTTTTCTTCTACTGCGCTTTTGTTGTTTGAGGAGTGTTAGAACATTTTGAGAAAAAAATAACTTTTTCACCTTTTTGTATTGATAGTGTGTTATGTTTGGAATACACATCCATACTTTACACATTTGGATACCTGTGTGTATGTTTGTTTACTACATGTATGACAAAACTTTAGTGCAAACTGCTATGCCCTGCACACAGAAAAAGAAAATGCCACAAGTGTTTTTCCTTCATACCATCAGTGCGTAGTTGGTGCGTCATGTGCTTATTCAAATGATGGTGTAAGGTTTTGTGGTTAGTGTGTAGAGTTTTGCAAAAATGCCCTATAGTTTCAAAGATAGTGCCCAAGCAATCAGAAAAAACGGTAAAATACTCAAAAATAATGGTATTGTTAGGATACATTGTTCTTCCCTGGGGTACAAAAAGGTCAAAGGTACACTTCACAGATACACATACAAACTCATATTGTACAGTTCGGTACCCTGTCGGTCTGTGAGATTTTTCCACCCAACATTTTGAATATAAGGTACGATCATCACTGCGCTTTAAAATATCAAGAGCTGTGGGGGCAATGTACTGGTTGAGGCTCATTCACATATTTGGGGCGTGGTTAAATATATGTGTATTTGTGCCAACCGTTAGTGTCACGTTCCTGACCTGTTTTCTGTTATTTTTGTATGTGTTTAGTTGGTCAGGGCGTGAGTTGGGGTGGGCATTCTATGTTTTGTGTTTCTATGTTTAGGTGGTTTGTAATTAGCATTATATGGTTCTCAATCAGAGACAGGTGTTTGACTTTTCCTCTGATTGAGAACCATATAAAGGTAGGCTGTTCACACTGTTTGTTTGTGGGTGGTTGTCTTCTGTGTCTGTGTATGTTGCACCACACGGGACTGTTTCGGTTTGTTCGTTCGTTTGATGTAGTCTGTTCCTGTTCGTGAGTTCTTCGTGTATTTATGTAAGTTCCATGTTCAGGTTTCGTCTACGTCGTTTTGTTATTTTGTAGTTTGTTGAAGAATTTTCGTGTTTCGTCTTTTCTTTAATAAACGTTATTATGTCCAAATATCACGCTGCACTTTGGTCCAATCCCTACTCCTCCTCTTCGTCTGAAGAGGAGGAGGACAGCCGTTACAGTTAGTGGACGTTTTAATTTCTTAACTGGAGACTACTTTGTCAGTGAGTTATTGTGAAAGTCAATAACATTACTGGCAAACAATACCAGTAACCTATTGTGCCTCCATTGATGTTTCTGTTGATAACATTCACATCACTTGCTGATTGGCTGCATACTGTAGCAACGGCATCCTATCAGAAGACTGACAGTGTTTTTTTTTAGGTGTGAATTTCAGCTACTCATTTTGTTCTCCCATGATAGTGAATGTCATCTCAGTTAAACTTGTGTGTTGTATGAAGGTGAAACCATTATGCTGATGTACTGTCAGGTCTGCAGAGTGATACTCTATTTCATTCATTGCTAGTCACCATGCTATTGTAATACTTACCTACTATACTGTCAGATCACTGTGAATGTGACAGATTAGCTACAGCAAATTTAAGGGAATTTTACATTAGCCAATTTACAAGTAGTTAATAGCAAGTTATTAAAGATTCAACATTAACTTCCTCTGAACCAGCTGCTGTTAAGCTTTTGGAAGAAGCACAGCTCTTGATTTTCACAAATTCGTTCAAAAATTGTAGAACTGACAGTGTCAAAAGAGGTGTTCAATCTTTATCAAAATAACGATAAAACCACTCAAACTGGTACAATGTTTCCACAATATGCCAATGAGCCCCTGCCAGCACATTGCCCCTCACCTACATTTTAATGTGCAGTAATGATTGTACCTAATCCTGCATTACTAACCAAGTGGGAAGTGTATATTTACCACATAAAATCCACTTGAACAGCCCTCCAACTGGTAATTGCCAGTGGGAAATGCGTCTATCATCCCTGAGCTCCGACTTCTCCCACATGCTGACCTCTGACACCACCTACGAAGGAAATGACCTCGATAACAGCATATTCAGCAGTTAAATGTAATAACAAAACATTATTTATGAAAAGCAATCTATTAATATGATTTTTTAACTCATGATAGCTGTACTTTTAGTTTATGGTTGCTGCAGCTTGTTGGCCATTTAGTCAATTGACGTTTCTCAACTGGTATTTATGACTCCACAACTTGTAAATTCTCACCTCCCACATGGTTACGTACGCAGCATTATATTGAATATATTGGGAAGAAAAATGTACCATTATAATAGATTATGTGCACATATACTCTAAAAGGTACAGACCAGTACCATGTGAGTTCCTGTGTGTAACTCTGAAGGTACCTTATGTGTACCTGTGACCTTTTTGTACATCACGGAACAACACTGTACCGTAACCGTACTTTGACTATTGAGAGTGTGTGGATATATGGTCTTGGTAACAAATAACCATCTGGTGGCACTGCTGAGACATTGATGCACTACAAACTAAAAGGTGGCAAGTTCAAGATCCCGAGGCCATTTATGAAAACTTAGAGCTAGATTCTATCAGATCTGCACCAGCTATGCGGGTGTTGGCAGTTATGTGTTTATCTGAGCACAGCTACTTTTTAGTTGGTGTCAGTTAACTGCATGGTTATTGACTTGATTCCGGGCAACTTTTAGCAACGTGCAGAAATGTATTACTGTCAATAAATCTGTGGCCGATCTCTGTCATGGTCACAGACCTGGTGGGGAAGCAGAAAATTCAGGTTGTTGGCATTCAAGAGCGTGTGACTTCAAACCCGAGGTGTGGTTGCATCCTCAGTGTGCTAACCAATGTTGAGGTCAGTTCCAGTCAATTTAGAAGCCAATTCCAAATGTTCCTTACTTGGAATTAGAATTTCTGTGAACTTCCTGATTACAGTTCATTGTTGTGCAGTATATTTACTGTAAAAATACAGTTCAGCTGTAGAAATATAATAAAAGTTGTTTCCTCTATTTTCACTGAATCTTGGTAGTCGGTAACTTACTATAAAATTACAGATAAAAAAAAAGAGTTTGTGCTATAAGTGCATCTGAACTAGTCTAAAACTAGTCTAAAACAATTGCAAGTGAGGTGTGCCAAATTCATTTGCAGGATGGGCCAAAAAGTACCAAAGTGCATTGCGATTCACAGTAAATATATAGCAAAACACTTACTGTAGAAATTTACCATAAAATGACAAAAATGTACTGCAAAATTAACAGCATTGGCTAACAGTGAAGATTCATGTTATCACATGTTGAACCACATCATTTCACATATGGAAAATCCCATGAATTCATGTGAGAGTGTTTTGGAACACTTCACATGACATTTCACTTCTAAAAATGTGTTTTTGGAACACTTCACATTTGAAAAGATGTGTTTTTGAAACTTCACAGGTTATCACTTTAGCAATTTCATGTGTTATCACTGTTCAGTTGGGATTTGAACTCACAACCTCTAGTATTTGAGGTGCACTGACCTTTCTGCTGCGCCACAAAAATCCCATTCCTTACCTATACTATTTTGCACTTAGCAAAGGAGTGTCATCTTCACTGCTATTTTAGTTATCAGTTATTCTGACAATTGAATTGACTTATTTCAGCAATATAAGGCTTTTCTGTATAGTAGTCTAATCATCGTGGGGCATAGTATTCTGTTTTAATGTTACTCCTGAATCACTGTGCTAAATATAGTTGTTTTTCTTCAGTATATTTTTAACAAAGCTGAGTTCTACTTTGAAGTCCAAAGGGTCCAAAGTCCGTGCTTCTACACCTGCATTGCTTGCTGTTTGGGGTTTTAGGCTGGGTTTCTGTACAGCACTTCTACACCTGCATTGCTTGCTGTTTGGGGTTTTAGGCTGGGTTTCTGTACAGCACTTCGAGATATTAGCTGATGTACGAAGGGCTATATAAAATAAACTTGATTTGATTTGGGTAGTAATACAAGTGAAATCGGTTATTGATACAGAATGGTAGTGTAGCATTAATATTAGAATGCAGTAAACCAATATGTTGTGAGTTTAAATCTCAGGTAATGCCATGTTGAATAATAACTACTGTATAAACAAGCAATGCATGTCAAAGTGTGCCAGATATTTAAGTTAAAAACACTGTCTGTGTTCTGAAGATACATTTTTGTTTGCAGGGCATCCCCTATGAAATCACGTGAACATTTTTATCCACACGTGAAAGCTTATGTGATGTGAACCAAAACACGTTTTTCACATGTGAAAATCCACATCATGACATGTGAAGTGTTCCAAAAACACATGGTTGAACATGAGTTCACATGTGCAAAACGTTATGTGATTTTCCACATGTGAAGTCATGTGTTTTTTACATAAGGGTAGCCACGTTCAATAATAAACTTCACTCTGGATATCTAAGTATAGTCTTCTTTGCCAAGAATGGATTTGAAACCCGTCTGTGCTTTGCTCAGTGAGTGTTGAGGCATGGGCAAAAACTTTGGAGTGCTGTTTAAGAGGGCAGAGAGGGGGTAGATCTCTTTTGACAGACAGATAGACAGATGCCATCCAGGACTGACTCACAGAAACCTGGCATTAGTCAGAGAAACCCTGCCCAATATGAGTCTTTGACAACACTCCTTAGTATGTTGCTCGCATGCTACAGTATGCCTCAGCAACAAACAGAATATGATAAAGAGCCAAACAGTCATGCAACCAAAATGCATGTGCTGTGTCAATGGCTGAGATCACATCTCAACCAGGAAAAAATATGGGACAATGAGTGTTTGTAGCATGTCTTCAATACCTCTCGTTCAGTAAATGTGCATTTTTGCTCCTGCCTTCATAAAATGAATTATTTTCTATGTGAAATCAAAGTTAAAAGCAAGATTTCTTTTTGTACTAAAGAATTGCACTGGTGGTGTTGGAAGGCCTAATGTTTGGGGGAACATAAGTGATATAAATGACTTCTCGCATCCCAAGGCAAGGCAATCCATTCCAGAGGAGCAGGTGTTGGGGCTGTGGATTATTAATCATTACTCTACATCAGCTAACACATGGGTTCATTCCAGTTTGACTCGAGCCTCTTTCTCAGGCACAGAGTGCTTTTAACTCGGACAAATCCACTGGGCTTCTTCTCTCAAAGCACCTCCTCTTATATGTCGACACATCTTTGTCAAATACTTCAAATGAGATGTGGTGGTTTTCCAACAGCTGACTGAAGCACAACTGCTTTCCAACATTTTCCACAAGATCTGTGAAAACGAACAGAAAAACACTACAAAAAAAAAACTAAAATAAATTGTTCCTAAAAAAGCAATTTGAGGATAGAAATATGAGAAGACGGCTGACTGCAAACATTAGTTGTAAAATGTCTAATTAAGGCTGAATTCTACCATCTCGGTAGTTTAGGGATTGTTGTTTGCGTCTTTGTGTTCCTGGCGACAAGAGTGTTCAAGGTTTTCTTTTAGCATCCTGCCGAGGCTTAAAGAGCACCAGCGTTTCAACAGTCTGCCTTTATACGAGTTCAAATAAGCTCAATATGTTCCTACGTTTAATTAGAAAATAAAATGATGGAAATCATGGCTGAAGTTTTCACACCCCCGGGGGTTGACATTTCACCACCGTATCATGAGTAAAGCAGAAGTGGCAGACTTCATTTCGTCGGAAGGTTTAATCAATGAGGCACATTCCATCATAATGATATCCCCGCATACATCATTAATTAAACTGAAAGAAGCTAGATTGGATTAGACTTCAATTAAACAGCACCGTCAAGGAAATACACTTAATATGTGACTAGTTGCTATGAGACGCTCTGTATACCTGCAGATTTAGCTTCAGGGATATTTTACTAATTAAGGTATTGCTATAATCTCATCTAAAGAAAGTGTTACGCATCAGATGAACAGTACCAAACAGCTACGCACAATATTAATTGAACCACGTGTAGCATCATGTCATGTATTGAGCAGTTACAGAAATATGACATTCTCTTAATACATGCATGTATGAAGAAAATGTAGCTGAAGAGAATGAACTCTTAGATGAATAGATGAATATTATCCGTAACCAAGGTCTCAGCTTCAAGGCTATGTCAGTATTTGTTCTCTGAATTTAGCTAGATAAAATCTATTAGCAATTTGCATCAACTTCAATAGGCAAATGGCCCAAATTACAGAATTTGCAATGATGTATTGAATGAGTGATGTAAGTGAAAGGGAGGGAAGATGGCAGTTTGGGGGCTGAGTCTTTCACTGGTATTTCATCATTGTCGCTGTTTCCCCACCCCATCAGTGGGCTCCTGTTGATGCATTCCATAAGAAGCCTGCAAAAATTCACATGAGTTGAGTCAGTCCAGAAAACACAACGGAATTCATTCTTTCTTTCCCCTGTTTGACTCCCTTTCATGTGTGTGGAGAATGACAATGAGATAAGAAAAGATGTTAACGGAACGTCTTCATCGTTACACAAGGGAAGCAAGGAAGAGGTCTCAATTACAAACAATACGATACCGTGCTGAGAAAACATTGGGCTTAGTTTAGTAGGTATCTAATACACAGTGACAAAGTTCCATCTGTTATTAGGAAGAATAAAATGTGAAATAAACATTAGGGCAGGAGGAACGAGATCTTAAGATGAATTGTAAATAAGACATGATCTTACCTTAAGAATAGTTTTTTGTCTTTTATTCACATCAAATAACACTTGTGGGAATTGTGTAACTCAGACCAAAACTTCAGTTATTAAAAAGTAACCAAGTTCCATACCATTTTCATACACAAATCAAAAATCCCTTTCGCCCTAAAACAGAAATAGAGGAAGTGAAACTGGAGTAAATTGAAAGTGCACACACACCTGTCGCTGTGCTTAGCATATACTTCTTTGACATGAAAGAAGACAGTTTGGAGCAAAAGGGATTATGGGCCCTTAAGACATAAAAAAGAAAAACGTAAACTTAGGCTTAAGCTACATTAGGCTATCTCCTCCAAAACAGCCTCAATAGAGGTACAACGTAATGCAGTGTTCTCAAACAAATTAAGAGATCTCAGAGTAAATACGCTTTTAGCACTAACAAATCTCTGCTGGAGGAACTTTGCAGTTGTAGTTGAGAAAGGACAGTAAGTTCAAGAAAGTTAATTTAAGCTCTACAGTGTCCAGAGACCCATACTTTGTTATTTTGTGCCTATACAGTATAGTGAGCAGCTGTGAAATTGACCTTTAAGTTTCTATACTGCAAATGTCAATTTTTCTTCAATATTTTTGCTCATTACATATTTAAACACAAAACATTTTTATATAAAAATGTATTTTAATATAATACATTATTTAAATATTATAACAATGTGGTAACGATCCCAACATTGGGATATAGACGGGCAACTCAACATGTGTAAAACTCATTAAGCTACAAAAGTGCCAGTGCTTAACATGTGTTGACAATACAACAGAACAGATGAACCAGAATGACAATTGCTCTCACAGCTGGCCAAAAATAACTATCTGAAAGCCACTACCCTACTAAGCCATGCCTCCAGTCTTTGGATCTGACCCGGTGGATCATAGCTCAATAACCCAACTAAGTGACCCAAATGGATGGGATTAAAAATGACCCAATGTGTGTTCTGTCTATTTGAATTAGTTGAGATTTTTTTTAAATTGTTCTTAATATCGTTATTGCCAATAGTTACCTTTAGTTGATTCTCTATATTCGACTTCCACAAGTATTGAAATAAACAACAAAATACAACTATTTTCTGCCCAGGTCTGCAGGGGTGGTACCATTAGTTACAGGTACATACACTCAACAAAAATATAAACGCAACATGTAAAGTGTTGGTCAAATTTTTCACGAGCTGAAATAAAAGATCCCAGAAATGTTCAATATGCACAAAAAACGTAAACGCACGAATGTGTTTCACCTTTGCCAAGATAATCCATCCAACTGACAGGTGTGGCATTTTAAGAAGCCGATTAAACAGCATGCTCATTACACAGGTGCACCTTGTCCTGGGGACACTAAAAGGCCACTCTAAAATGTGCAGTTTTGTCACACAACACAGTGCCACAGATGTCTCAAGTTTTGAGGGAGTGTGCAATTGGCAGAAAATTGAATGTTCCTTTCTCTACCATTAGCTGCTTCCAACGTGCTTTTAGAGAACTTGGCAGTGCGTCCAAGTGGCCTCACAACCGCAGATCACATGAACACCACGCCAGCCCAGGACCTCCACATCAGGCTTATTCACCTGCGGGATCATCTGAGACCAGCCACCTGGACAGCTGATCATATTGTCGGTTTGCACAAACAAAGAATTTCTGCACAAACTGTCGAAACTGTCTCAGGGAGACTTATTTGCATGCTCGTCGTCCTCACCAGGGTCTTGACCTGACTGCAGTTTGGCGTCACAACCAACTTCAGTGGGCAAATGCTCACCTTCAATGGCCACTGGCACGCTGGAGAAGTGGATGAATCCCAGTTTCAACTGTTCCAGGCAGATGGCAGACAGCCTGTATGGCGTTGTGTGGGTGAGTGGTTTTCTG
Source organism: Salvelinus fontinalis (assembly GCF_029448725.1). Taxonomy (NCBI): domain Eukaryota; kingdom Metazoa; phylum Chordata; class Actinopteri; order Salmoniformes; family Salmonidae; genus Salvelinus; species Salvelinus fontinalis. The sequence goes on from NC_074665.1 coordinate 17,753,924, forward strand.
TTGTTGTGCCATTCATCCGCTGGCATCACCTCATGTTTTAGCATGTTACTGCACGACCCCATGTTGCAAGGATCTGTACACAATTCCTGGAAGATGGAAATGTCCCAGTTCTTCCATGGCCTGCATACTCACCAGACATGTCACCTATTGAGCAAGTTTGGGATGCCCTGGATCGATGTGTACGACAGCGTGTTCCAGTTCATGCCAATATCCAGCAACTTCGGACAACATTCCACAGGCCACAATCAACAGCCTGATCCATTCAAAGCAGATGCGAAGGAGATGTGTTCTGCTGCATGAGACAAATGGTGGTCCCACCAGATACGGACTGGTTTTCTGATCCACGTCCCTACCTTTTTTTAAAGGTTTCTGTGACCAACAGGACTCATATCTGTATTCCCAGTCATGTGAAATCCATAGATTAGGGCCTAATTTATTTATTTCAACTGACTGATTTCCTCATATGAACTGTAACTCAGTAAAATCTGAAAATGTTGCATGTTGCATTTATATTCTTGTTCAGTGTAGTTGTTCTCACCTCCACCATAACTATTTGTTCCACCCCAACATTTTTTTACATTCCACAAAGCTTGTTTTAACTATAGTTATCCTAAGTCTGCACCCCTTTATTTCTCAGAGTGTACTGGATCTCTGTGTACATGCAATCTATAATCAGTCATTGTGATTAAATGTACTGTTTTCTTGTGACAAACAATCCCGTCGTGTTGGCGGTGGCATGTGTTCCATCCCTCCTCCATGACTCGGCTATCAGAGAGCATCACGTCTAGCAGGCAGAGATCTGTTGGCTCTGAGGACACTGTGTCAGATAGCGCAGTTTAGCTGAGGGCTGACTGGCTGGAGCCTCTTCAAACTGTGGTCCACCCAGGCCATCATATGCTAACAAGCTCTCGTCTGCAGCACTCTGGGCTACGAAACCTGTTGCTCCCATTCAAGATAGTGAACTATCCCTGGCTGTCTATTTTCAGTAGAGGCTGGTAGCTTCAGGCTTGATCAAAGAAGACACTTGTCTGGTGGAAGTATGATAAATGAAGATGACATCCGTCTTGAAAAGGAGCAGGTAATTCCACAGTCTGGAATTACAACAGACTATTACGTAGGTTTACACGAAAAATATTACCATTTTATTTGAATAATTCATCTGTAGATGCTCTATAGACTATTTACAGACTATCAGTAACATTTCAACAAACTATCTACTAATCCTAACCCTAGCTCTAACCCTAACCTGAAGTGCAGAGTTCTATCTTACTATCCAGGTCTGTACCCAAGCAATTCGAGCTTCTACTTTTAAAAATCCATCTTTCCAGAAACAAGTCTCTCACCGTTGCCACTTGCTATAGACCACCCTCTGCCCCCAGCTGTGCCCTGGACACCATATGTGAATTGATTGCCCCCCATCTATCTTCTGAGCTCATGCTGCTAGGTGACCTAAACGGGGCCATGCTTAACACCCCGGCCATCCTACAATCTAAGCTTGATGCCCTCAATCTCACACAAATTATCAATGAACCTACCAGGTACAACCCCAAAGCCATAAACATGGGCACCCTCATAGATATAATCCTAACCAACTTGCCCTCCAAATACACCTCTGCTGTCTTCAACCAGGATCTCAGCAATTACTGCCTCATTGCCTGCATCCGTAATGAGTCTGCGGTCAAACGACCACACCTCATCACTGTCAAACGCTCCCTAAAACACTTCAGCGAGCAAGCCTTTCTAATAGACCTGGCCCGGGTATCCTGGAAGGATATTGACCTCATCCCGTCAGTAGAGGATGCCTGGTTATTCTTTAAAAGTGCCTTCCTCACCATCTTAAATAAGCATGCTCCATTCAAAAAATGTAGAACCAGGAACAGATATAGCCCTTGGTTCTCTCCAGATCTGACTGCCCTTGACCAGCACAAAAACATCCTGTGGCGTTCTGCATTAGCATCGAATAGCCCCCGTGATATGCAACTTTTCAGGGAAGTTAGGAACCAATATACACAGGCAGTTAGGAAAGCTAAGGCTAGCTTTTTCAAGCAGAAATTTTCATCCTGTAGCACAAACTCAAAAAAGTTCTGGGACACTGAGAATAAGAGCACCTCCTCCCAGCTGCCCACTGCACTGAGGCTAGGAAACACTGTCACCACCAATAAATCCACTATAATTGAGAATTTCAATAAGCATTTTTCTACGACTGGCCATGCTTTCCACCTGGCTACCCCTACCCCGATCAACAGCCCTGCACCCCCACAGCAACTCGCCCAAGCCTCCCCCATTTCTCCTTCACCCAAATCTAGATAGCTGATGTTCTGAAAGAGCTGCAAAATCTGGACCCCTACAAATCAGTAGGGCTAGAACCTCTGGACCCTCTCTTTCTAAAATTATCTGCCGAAATTGTTGCAATCCCTATTACTAGCCTGTTCAACCTCTCTTTCGTATTGTCTGAGATTCCCAAAGATTGGAAAGCTGCCGCGGTCATCCCCCTCTTCAAAGAGGGAGACACTCTAGACCCAAACTGCTATAGACCTATAACCTATCCTATGCTGCCTTTCTAAGGTCTTCGAAAGCCAAGTTAACAAACAGATCACCGACCATTTTGAATCCCATCGTACCTTCTCTGCTATGCAATCTGGTTTCAGAGCTGGTCATGGGTAATCATAACCGCCATCGATAAGAGACATTACTGTGCAGCCGTATTCATCAACCTGGCCAAGGCTTTCAAATCTGTCAATCACCACATTCTTATCGGCAGACTCAACAGCCTTGTTTTCTCAAATGATTTCCTCGCCTGGTTCACCAACTACTTCTCTGATAGAGTTCAGTGTGTCAAATCAGAGGGCCTGTTGTCCGGACCACTGGCAGTCTCTATGGGGGTGCCACAGGGTTCAATTCTCGGGCCGACTCTCTTCTCTGTATACATCAATGATGTCACTCTTGCTGCTGGTGGTTCTCTGATCCACCTCTACGTAGACGACACCATTCTGTATACCTCTGGCACTTCTTTGGACACTGTGTTAACACTGTGCTAACCTCCAGACGAGCTTCAATTCAATACAACTCTCCTTCCGTGGCCTCCAACTGCTCTTAAATGCAAGTAAAACTAAATGCATGCTCTTCAACCGATCGCTGCCCGCACCTGCCTGCCCGTCCAGCATCACTACTCTGGACGGTTCTGACTTAGAATATGTGGACAACTACAAATACCTAGGTGTCTGGTTAGACTGTAAACTCTCCTTCCAGACTCACATTAAGCATCTCCAATCCAAAATTAAATCTAGAATCGGCTTCCTATTTCGCAACAAAGCAACTTCACTCATGCTGCCAAACATACCCTCGTAAAACTGACCATCCTACCGATCCTCGACTTTGGCGATGTCATTTACAAAATAGCCTCCAACACTCTACTCAGCAAATTGGATGCAGTCTATCACAGTGCCATCCGTTTTATCACCAAAGCCCCATATACTACCCACCACTGCGACCTCTATGCTCTCGTTGGTTGGCCCTCACTTCATACTCGCCGCCAAACCTACTGGCTCCAGGTCATCTACAAGTCTTTGCTAGGTAAAGCCCTGCCTTATCTCAGCTCGCTGGTCACCATAGCAGCACCCACCCGTAGCACGCGCTCCAGCAGGTATATCTCACTGGTCACCCCCAAAGCCAATTCCTCTTTTGGCCGCCTTTCCTTCTAGTTCTCTGCTGCAAATGACTGGAACGAACTGCAAAAATCCCTGAAGCTGGAGACTCATATCTCCCACACTAGCTTTAAGCACCAGCTGCCAGAGCAGCTCACAGATCACTGCACTTGTAAATGGCCCATCTGTAAATAGCCCATCCAACTTCCTCATCCCCATACTGTATTTATTTATTTATCTTGCTCCTTTGCACCCCAGTATCTCTACTTGCACATTCATTCCAGTGTTTAATTTCTATATTGTAATTACTTTGCCACCATGGCCTATTTATTGCCTTACCTCCCTTATCCTACCTCATTTGCACACACAGTATATAGACTTTTTCTACTGTATTATTGAATGTATGTTTTGTTTATTCCATGTGTAACTCTGTGTTGTTGTATGTGTCCAACTGCTTTGCTTTATCTTGGCCAGGTCGCAGTTGTAAATGAGAACTTGTTCTCAACTAGCCTACCTGGTTAAATAAAGGTGTAAAAAAATCTTAACCCCTATCCTAAACCTAAACGTAACCCTAGCCCTTATTCTAAACCTAACTGTAAACTTAGCAAGCAGTTGCTTCTCAACAGATAGTATTATCATCAAATGGATTTTGACACAGGCATCCCATTTGTTACCTTCAGTGAGTTATTCTTACCCTCGTACCTTGGCCAGTGTAGAGTCAAACCCACCCCATTCCTGGCGAGCCCCAACAGCTTTTCTCTGTGCACCTTACCTCCCAAACACAGTATGCACAATACTGATGATGCCACATGGAGGTACCATGCTAACAGTGCCATAAAATAGGATGATTTATTGATTCATTTAGTAACACCAAATGTGCTTTTCTTGCAGCTCTACAGAACCCGGCAAAGCATGCAGAAAGCATTTCCCACACTAGTGGGAAATTCTGTTAGTACTGGTATAACACAACCCAGCTATCATTAAACACCACATCGAGTTGAGCTATTAATGAGGCATAAAATGTAATCCAAATAGAGTTTTAAGACTAAGTGGAAAGAATAACAAGAAGAACAAGACCGTCTGGCATGTGGACTGTATGTCAGGCATCCATCTTTATTATGGTTGACTGATGGATCATTTATTTGGTACATATTGAATAGTTTTGACATGTGAAGTTCACCCGTGTTTGACTGCTTGATCATAAATCTAGCCGGCGTATGTTTTTGCTTAAATTTTCAGATCCATATTTTAACTATCCCTCAGTCAGTTAACTGTAAAAAGGGGTACACTTCTTCGCTTTGCTGTGCCACTCTCTCAGTTCCACTCCTGTTGACCCCTCAATGTAGTTCCATCATTCTCCAGAACCAGCAACAATACCCTCTCCACTATACTGAGACCCTATCTACCATTATACAGTGGTGTAAAGTACTTAAGTATTACTTTAAAGTATTTTTACTTAAGTAGTTTTGTTGTGTATCTGTACTTTACTATTTATATATTTGACTACTTTTACTTTCCTACATTCCTAAAGAAAATAATGTACTATTTATTCCATACATTTCCCCTGACACCCAAAAGTACTCGTTTCATTTTGAATGCTTAGCAGGACAGGAAAATGGTCCAATTCACACATTTATCAACAGAACATCCCTGGTCATCCCTACTGCCTCTGCTCTGGCGCACTCACTAAACACACATTGCCTCATTTTTAAATGTCTGAATGTTAGAGTGTGCCCCTGGCTATCCATTAAAAAAAAGTAAATGGTGCCATCTGGTTTGCTTAATATAAGGAATTTGAAATGATTTATACTTTTGATACTTAAGTATATTATAGTAATTACATTTACTTGTGATTCCTACGTATATTTTAAACCAAATACTTTTAGAATTTTACTCAAGTAGAATTTTACTGGGTGACTTTTACTTGAGTCATTTTCTATTAATGTATCTTTACTTTTACTCAAGTATAACTATTGGGTACATTTTCCAACACTGCCATTGTGTCAGAGTATGATTGCTCTGCTAATCTCTGAATGTTCTCCCAGCCTGTAAGCCGTCAGATCCATCTGAACTACTCACTCACACTGGAGAATACCCCTACAACAAATACATTCTCCAAAGACGGATGTGAAGAGGGCATGACAACGCCTGATCCCCCTCAGGAGGCTGAAAAGATTTGGCATGGGTCTTCAGATCCTCAAAAAAGTTATACTGTTGCACCATCAAGAGCATCCTAACTGGTTGCATCACCACTTGGTATGGCAACTGCTCGGCATCTGACCGCAAGATGCTGCAAAGGGTAGTGAGTACGACCCAGTGCATCACAGGACCAAGCTTCTTGCCATCCAAGACTTCTATACAAGGTGGTGTCAGAGGAAGGCCCAAAACATTCTCAAAGACTCCAGCCACTCAGGTCATAGACTGCTGAACTGTTAATCAGATGGCTACATGGACTTTTTGCACTGACCCCATTATTTAATTTGTATTTATTCGTATTTTTTTTTGCACTGACTCGATGTACGCTCACTGGACTCTACCCACACACTCACACACACTGCCCTGACACTTCAACACACACACACACACACACACACACACACACACACACACACACACACACACACACACACACACACACACACACACACACACACACACACACAGCTGCTACTTTATTATCTATGCATAGCCACTTTATCCCTACCTACATGTACATAATACTTCAATTACCTTGACTAACCCGTACCCCTGCACATTGACCCGGTATTCCCTGTATATAGCCTCGTCATTGTTATTTTATTGTGTTACAATTACGCCTGTTGTATTCAGCGCATGTGACAAATATATTTTGAATGGATTTTGATTTGAAAAGGAGAGAGATAAATCCATTTCAACTTGTCAGAAATGTCCAGATCCAGTAGCCCATGTCAGCTAATGTTTTTTTTGCTGTGTTTTTTTAGCCCATAGATTTTGTTGTAATGTTTGAGTCACTCAACTATCACATTAGATATGGCAAAATGTATAGAATTCCAAAAAAAAAAAAAGGTTTCCTGCAAAATGTTCTCTCTGCCAGCAAGAGGGGTGTAAACTGTTTGTGCCATGAACAGTGCTTTTGCCCATAGTAACAGACGTGGAGCGTGCGCAAGCGGGGGGGGGGGGGGGGGGGGGTCTTCAATGCTGGAAGGGTGGCCTGACTGAAAAAGTGGGAACCCCTGCACTACACCACTGATCAAGCTTACATTACCCAAGGCCAGTGCTGACATAACCAGCAATCAGTCACATTGATCACATTCTTAATTGCTATTCAAGGTTCAGCGAGGGGTTAAACCTCACTCTGAGTCATATAATTTATTTTATTTTAAATGTATTCCTATTATAATTGCATTATAATTGCATAGTGATTCCATGCACACCGTGGGATGAGGGCCTGATGCGCACACATGAACACAGTCTTACACACACACTCAATAAATTACATCAATCTGAAGCTGGACATTTTTGTTTTGGTATTACATGTACATTAATTAAATGTTTTTGGGTCAAGTTGAAATGGCTGTTGGGCTCAGCTAAAGGTAGTGGGTTTTGTGGGTATTTTTCTGTTTCAACACAGTACAGTTTTGATACTTAAGTATCGTTGAGTTATCCGATAACAGGAATAGTCTGGAAGGAGACTGACCATGTAAGTCAGAACAGAGTCAATACATTTCAAATCTTTCCTATGTAGGATAGGCCTACAGTGCATTCGGAAAGTATTCAGACCCCTTGACTTTTCCACATTTTGTTAAGTTAAAGCTTTGTTCTAAAACTGATCAAATCTACACACCCCATAATGACAAATCAAAAACTGTTTTTTAGAAAAGTTTGCAATGTATTAAAAATAAAAAGTTAAAGTCCGGGCTCTGGCTGGGCCACTCAAGAACATTCAGAGACTTTTCCCAAAGCCACGCCTGCGTTGTCTTGGCTGTGTGCTTAGGGTCGTTGTCTTGTTGGAAGGTAAACCTTTGCACCAGTCTGAGGTCCTGAGCACTCTGGAGCAGGTTTTCATCAAGGATCTCTCTGTACCTTGCTTCGTTCATCTTTCCCTCAATCCTGACTAGTCTCTCAGTCCCTGCCGCTGAAAAACATCCCGCAGCATGACGCTGCCAGCACCATGCATCACCGTAGGGATGGTGCAAGGTTTCCTCCAGACGTGACGCTTGGCATTCAGGCCAAAGAGTTCAACCTTGGTTTCATCAGACCTTGAGAGTCTTGTTTCTAATGGTCTGAGTCCTTTAGGTGCCTTTTGGCAAAATCCAAGCGGGCTGTCATGTGCCTTTTACTGAGGAGTGGCTTCCGTCTGTCCACTTGTTACGGGATTTTTGTGTTTAATGACTAAAACATGTATACATTTGACTTAGAATTATATCTCATAAATGTTGAATGTTATGTGTTCCTTGTTAGAAAGAATGGGTTTATCTTTAGACAGGCTAGAATGATGTCTCTACCCAGGGAGGGGAAAGACCTTGAGTTGGTTGTAGATAGTTGAACAGGTGGCAGACAGTAATGAGAACTCGAACTGTATTGCCATTGTATCCGAGAGGAGGATGGACATTATAACCTATGACATCATCTTTATTATATAACCTGATGTAAAATGTATTGTGATCAGTACTCTCGAGAATAAACGCTATTGATTGATTGATTTTAAGACTGGTATCTGTCCATTTTATGCAGATAATTATCTTACAAATTCTTATTTATGGGCAGAGTGTTTTAATTGAATTGGTTAATAAACAGGAATCAAAATTCCTTTAACACCACTCTACCATAAAGGCCTGATTGGTGGAGTGCTGCAAAGATGGTTGTCCTTCTGGAATTCTCCCATCTCCACAGAGGCACTCTGGAGCTCTGTAAGAGTGACCATCGTCACCTCGCTTACAAAGGCCCTTCTCCCCGAATGCTCAGTTTGGCCAGGCAGCCAGTTCTGGGAAGAGTCTTGGTGGTTCCAAACTTCTTCCATTTAAGAATGATGGAATCCACTGTGTTCTTGGGGACCTTCAATGCTGCAGAAATGTTTTGGTCCCCTTCCCCAGATCTATGTCTCGACACAACCCTGTCTCGGCACTCTACGGACAATTCCTTCAATCTCATGGCTTGGTTTTTGCTCTGACATGCACTGTCAACTGTGGGACCTTATATAGACAGGTGTGTGTCTTTCCAATTCATGTCCAATCAATTGAATTTACCACAGGTGGACTCCAATCAATCTCAAGGATGATCAATGGAAACAGGAGGCACCTGAGGTCAATTTCGAGTCTCATAGCAAAGGGTCTGAATACCTCCACTTTTTTACATTCTGCTAGCAAACATGCAATCTTAGGAGAATAAAATGTATGCCCTACGCGGAAGATTAATGCAATGAAACTTAAATCTGTTTTACCAAATTTCTATCAGCATGTTAAATGTGCAACCAGAGGGGAAAAAACTCCAGGACCACCTTTACTCCACACACAGAGACACATACAAAGCTCTTCCTCGCCCTCCATTTCGCATATCTGACCATAATTCTATCCTCCTGATTCCTGCTTACAAGCAAAAATTAAAGCAGGAAGCACCAGTGACTAGATCAATAAAAAAGTGGTCAGATGAAGCAGATGCTAAGCTACAGGACTGTTTTGCAAGCACAGACTGGAATATGTTCCGAGATTCATCCGATGGCATTGAGGAGTACACCCACAGTGACCGTACATACATACCCCAACCAGAAGCCATGGATTACAGGCAACATCCGCACTGAGCTAAAGGCTAGAGCTGCTGCTTTCAAGGAGCGGTACTCTAACCCGGAAGCTTATAAGAAATCCCTCTATGCCCTCCGATGAACCATCAAACAGGCAAAGCGTCAATACAGGACTAAGATCGAATCGTATTACACCGGCTCTGACGCTCATCAGATGTGGCAGGCCTTGCAAACCATTACAGCTTACAAAGGGAAGCACAGCCAAGAGCTACCCAGTGACACGAGCATATCAGACGAGCTAAAATACTTCTATGCTCGCTTCGATGCAAATAACACTGAAACATGCTTGAGAGCACTAGCTGTTCCTGAAGACGGTGTGATCACTCTCTCCTCAGCCGATGTGAGTAAGACCTTTAAACAGGTCAACATTCACAAGGCCGCAGAACCAGATGGACTACCAGGAAGTGCACTGCGAGCATGCGCTGAACAACTGGAAAGTGTCTTTACTGACATTTTCAGCCTCTCCCAGTCCGAGTCTGTAGCACCAACTTGTTTTACGCAGTGTAGACCCGACCCGTAGCACTCACGTCTGTAGCCATGAAGTGCTTTGAAAGGCTGGTCATGGCTCACATCAACACCTTAATCCCAGAAACCCTAAACCCACTCCAATTTGCATACCGCCCCAACAGATCCATAGATGATGCAATCTCTATTGCAATCCACACTGCCATTTCCCAGCTGGACAAAGGGAACAGCTATGTGAGAATGCTATTCGTTGACTACAGCTCAGCGTTCAACACCATAGTGCCCTCAAAGCTCATCACTAAGCTAAGGACCCTGGGACTAAACACCTCCCTCTGCAACTGGATCCTGTACTTCCTGACGGGCCGCCCCCAGGTGGTAAGGGTAGGTTACAATACATCCACCACGCTGATCCTCAACACAGGGGCCCCTCAGGGGTGCGTGCTCAGTCCCCTCCTGTACTCCCTGTTAACTCATGACTGCACGGCCAGGCACGACTCCAACACCATCATTAAGTTTGCCGATGACACAACAGTGGTAGGCCTGATCACCGACAACATTGAGACAGCCTATAGGGAAGAGGTCAGAGACCTGGCCATGTGGTGCTAGGACAACAACCTCTCCCTCAACGTGATCAAGACAAAGGAGATGATTGTGGACTACCGGAAAAAGAGGACCAAGCACGCCCCCATTCTCATCGACGGGGCTGTAGTGGAGCAGGTTGAGAGCATCAAGTTCCTTGGTGTCCACATCACCAACAAACTAACATGGTCCAAGCACACCAAGACAGTCGTGAAGAGGGCACAACAAAAACTATTCCCCCTCAGGAGACTGAAAAGATTTGGCATGGGTCCTCAGATCCTCAAAACGTTCTACAGCTGCACCATCGAGAGCATCCTGACTGTCACGGATCCCTCTGGAACTTTCATTACGCACACCTGTTCCCTATTCCCACTGATTAGTACTTGTATAAGTGTGCCTTTAAGTTTCCATTGGGCTGTCCATTATTGTTACAACGTCTGTGGAAGCGTGTGAGTACCTGTGCTGTGTGTTTTGGCTTTCGTGCCATTGTGGATTGCGTAGATGATTACGGGTCTCATCCCATGTGTTATTCATTGTGAGCGTGTGTTATTTATTCGAGGTACTCCTCGCTCTTTTGTTTGAGGTTCAACCCTCTGTTTTGTTACGTGTTTGTTTGGTCGTCCCAGTGCACTTACACGGCATGCCGTAATTTGGGCTTAATAAAAAACCCTATTACACATTCCTGCACCTGTCTCCCCAATCATTTATGCCAACGTGACACTGACTGGTTGCATCACTGCCTGGTATGGTAACTGCTCGGCCTCCGACCGCAAAGCACTAGAGGGTAGTGCGAACAGCCAAGCTCCCTGCCATCCAGGACCTCTATACCAGGCGGTGTCAGAGGAAGTCATCAGCCACCCTAGTCATAGACTCTTCTCTCTGCTACCGCATGGCAAGCGGTACCGGTGTGCCAAGTCTAGGTCCACAAAGGCTTCAACCCCCAAGCCATAAGACTCCTGAACATCTAATCAAATGGCTACCCAGACTATCATCTATACATAGTCACTTTAATAACTCTACCTACATATTACCTCAACCAACCGGTGCCCCTGCACATTGACTCTGTACCGGTACCCCCCTGTATATAGTCTCGCTATTGTTATTTTACTGCTGCTCTTTAATTGCTTGTTACTTTTATTTCTTATTCTTATCCGTATTTTTTTAAACTGCATTGTTAGTTAGGGGCTCGTAAGTAAGCATTTCACTGTAAGGTCTACACCGGTTGTATTCTTTGCATGTGACTAATACAATTTGATTGGATTTTGATTTGATTTGTATGTAAATAAGTATTTCTGTTTTAATGTATAAACATTTCTAAAAACCTGTTTTTACTTTGTCATTATGGGGTATTGTGTGTAGATTGATAAGGATATTTTTTTTAATACATTTTTGAGTAAGGCTTTAACGTAACCAAATGTGGAAAAAGTCAAGGGGTCTGAATACTTTCTGCACTGTACTGTTCAGACAACTGTTCAGACAATGATTTCAATTCAAATCTTGACTTATTATTTTCCATGATTTTCAAACTGTACATTATAACTGGCACATTTTTTATCGTCATTACAATGACCAAATTATTCAAAGTGTGTATTCTCCTGAATATCAAATACACCATTTCATACCCATGTAAACAGATTTAATTGACTAAAAATCCTATTACGGTGCGTGATTCCAATGCCAAACCAGGGAAGGAACCAGACAGTATTGGATTTGCCATGATGGGGCACAGTGCTTCTCACGTGGGTAGGACATGCTCCAGGAGCAGGGAAATAGACAGTGAAATGGAGGGAGAGGAGCCCACACACAGGTGCAGAGGCTTGGGAGGGGGATGACTCAGTAGATAGCCTGCCAGTGCCCGGGCCAGTTTGAGCCCACTTCCACCCACAGCTCTGCCCAGTGGAGAGGAAACCTGGCAGGCTGGCACGCTGGGTTGATTGGCAGGCCCATGGTTCAGGAGCAGAGGGGCAGAGGGGATACCTACCTTGGTATCATTACACTGAAAATGACACGGAAACCATCTAGTAGTAGTATGGAGATGGAGTTTTAGCACCAGTTATATGCAGCATAAATTGTAGAGACTTGTATGTGCAGGTCAGTCAGAGTTCGTTTTAGTTAGTATTGAGTTTCCATGTACAATGGGAAAAAAACATGAATTAATCAATTATGTTGGGGAATTGTCAACAAGATACTAGTGAAATAATATAGAGTGTGTTGGGCTTGGATGAGCCATGCTGCATAGTAGACTTATGATTACTTTAATAGGAGAGGAAAAGAGAAAAGGTCGAATCGTTGGTGAAAATTATGTGTTGCGATTTTGTTCTGTATTCAATTAGATGCACTTTTGTATGGCAGACAAAACATACAGTAATTACACAGAATTGGTCTCCAAAGTCAAGAAAAAGTCATGCTGTTGTGTTTTCTTGGGGAGAAACAGGCAGTGCAGTCCATTACAATTCAAGGCATACCAAAGCACTGTAAGCATACACAAACAAGTGGAGGTACATTTGTTCGCCAAAGAACATATGCCTGGACGAAAACCATAGAAGTCTGCTTTTACATTGTCTTGAACCCCAGTGGGAATTTAGTGGTCGACACGTTTGTGCATTGTTCTATTGCGCCACTGAAGGTGAGCCCATGTGATTTGTGCCACAAAGATTTCACACATGCTTGACTCTGAGGCTGAGGCATTCTGACCATGTTTTCGCCATGATTACTGAGACTAATGAAGATAGACAAGGTCAACTCTATTGTGTGTGTCCATCTCACTGCATGAAATTTATGTTGCCTGGCTGGGGATTATATACACTGAACAAAGATACAGTATAAACACAACATGTAAACTGTTGGTCCCATTTTTGACAAGCTACAATAAAAGGTCCCAGAAATGTTCCATACGCACAGAAAGCTTAGTTCTCTCAAATGTTGTGTACAAATGCGTTTACATCCCTGTAAATTAGAATTTATTACTACTTAATCCATCCACCCGACAGGTGTGGCAAATTAAGAATCTGATTAAACGGCATGCTCATTACACAGGTGCACCTTGTGCTGGGGACAATAAAAGGCCATTCTAAAATGTGCAGTTTTGTCACACAACACAATGCCACATATGTCTCAAGTTGAGGGAGTGTGCAATTGGCATGCCGACTGCAGGAATGTCCACCAGAGTTGTTGCCAGATAATTGAATGTTAATTTATCTACCATAAGCCACCTACAACGTCATTTTAGAGAATTTGGCAGAATGCCCAACTGGCCTCACAACCACGCCAGCCCAGGACTTTGAGATCTGGCTTCTTCACCTGCGAGATTGTCTGAGACCAACCACCTGGACAGCTGATGAAACTGAATATTTCTGTCTGTAATAAAGCCCCTTTGAGGGGAAAATTCATTCTGATTGGCTGGATCTGGCTTCCCAGTGGGCGGGCCTGGTTCCCAAGTTGGTCGGCCTATGCTGCGCCCTTGCCCAGTCATGTGAAATCCATAGATTAGGGTCTAAGGAATTTAAATTGATTGATTTCCTTATATGAACTGTAACTCAGTAAAATCATTGAAATTGTTGCATGTTGCATTTATATTTTTGTTCAGTATACATTACATAACTGTGTCTGTGAGATAGTTCAGGTTCTCTGGTTATGACCGTGCTATGTTCTGATTGGCTCAAGACTGTAGATGCCCTCCACAGATAGCTACGCTACAGTAACATCATGTAGGAGGACAGTGCTATAGATGGAACCAGGCATATCACAGCAGCACAGAGAATTCTGAATAGTTGTAGCTCATTCCTTTTAGCCCACATATACTGTATCTAAAACCAGGGAAGGTGTGTCTAGACTCTGGTTTAAGTAAATGCCTTAGACTACAGTCAAAATCATATAATGTAAACACTAAAAATAAATGGTTCTATATAGTGCCGAATATGGGTTATTTTGCTTGTAACCATAGCGTAACCTTTTTTTTGAAGGTTCTATAAAGAACCATGCTCATAAGGTTCTAAATGGAACCTGTTTGGTGCTATAAAGCCCCCTTCTCTAAGGTTCTATGAAGAACCCGTAAAGGTCCTGAACAGTCATTTAAAAAGTACTTTTTCTCTCATGGCTAATTACCAGGAAGTTTGAAAAGACAGGTTGAGTGGGCAAGGAGCTTATACTAATGAGCTCACCTTGACAGCACTAACAGCACTTTGAAACTAACAGCTCACCTAACAGCACTTTGAAACACCTATGTCAAGCCACTCGGATGCAGTGAGCAGTGTCACAGTAAATTAATTTAAAGCTAATTTGGTGATACAAATAGCAACACAAACAACATTGAAATTGCATCAATTATACATTTTATTTGGTATGTTTCTTTTGATGTAGTTCATAGCAGCACTGACGAATGTGTTGACATGATAACTGCATCAGAGTTCTAAATGACCCTTTTGTTCCATGCTGAATGAAGACCTAGCCAGCCAGTAACTAGCTAACACCAGACACAGATGAAGACCTAGCTAGACAGTAACTAGCTAACACCAGGCACAGATGAAGACCTAGCTAGCCAGTAACTAGCTAACACCAGACACAGATGAAGACCTAGCTAGACAGTAACTAGCTAACACCAGACACAGATGAAGACCTAGCTAGACAGTAACTAGCTAGAACCAGACACAGATGAAGACCTAGCTAGACAGTAACTAGCTAACACCAGACACAGATGAAGACCTAGCCAGCCAGTAACTAGCTAACACCAGACACAGATGAAGACCTAGCTAGACAGTAACTAGCTAACACCAGGCACAGATGAAGACCTAGCCAGCCAGCAACTAGCTAACACCAGGCACAGATGAAGACCTAGCTAGCCAGCAACTAGCTAACACCAGACACAGATGAAGACCTAGCTAGCCAGCAACTAGCTAACACCAGACACAGATGAAGACCTAGCTAGCCAGCAACTAGCTAACACCAGGCACAGATGAAGACCTAGCTAGCCAGCAACTAGCTAACACCAGACACAGATGAAGACCTAGCCAGCCAGCAACTAGCTAACACCAGGCACAGATGAAGACCTAGCTAGCCAGCAACTAGCTAACACCAGGCACAGATGAAGACCTAGCCAGCCAGCAACTAGCTAACACCAGACACAGATGAAGACCTAGCTAGACAGTAACTAGCTAACACCAGACACAGATGAAGACCTACCTAGCCAGCAACTAGCTAACACCAGACACAGATGAAGACCTAGCTAGCCAGCAACTAGCTAACACCAGACACAGATGAAGACCTAGCTAACCAGTAACTAGCTAACACCAGACACAGATGAAGACCTAGCCAGCCAGCAACTAGCTAACACCAGGCACAGAGGAAGACCCAGCCAGCCAGTAACTAGCTAACACCAGGCACAGATGAAGACCCAGCCAGCCAGCAACTAGCTAACACCAGACACAGATGAAGACCTAGCTAGCCAGCAACTAGCTAACACCAGACACAGATGAAGACCTAGCTAGCCAGCAACTAGCTAACACCAGACACAGATGAAGACCTAGCTAGACAGTAACTAGCTAACACCAGACACAGATGAAGACCCAGCCAGCCAGCAACTAGCTAACACCAGACACAGATGAAGACCTAGCTAGCCAGCAACTAGCTAACACCAGGCACAGATGAAGACCCAGCCAGCCAGTAACTAGCTAACACCAGACACAGATGAAGACCTAGCCAGCCAGTAACTAGCTAACACCAGACATAGATGAAGACCTAGCTAACCAGTAACTAGCTAACACCAGACACAGATGAAGACCTAGCTAACCAGTAACTAGCTAACACCAGACACAGATGAAGACCTAGCTAACCAGTAACTAGCTAACACCAGACACAGATGAAGACCTAGCTAACCAGTAACTAGCTAACACCAGACACAGATGAAGACCTAGCTAACCAGTAACTAGCTAACACCAGACACAGATGAAGACCTAGCTAACCAGTAACTAGCTAACACCAGACATAGATGAAGACCTAGCTAACCAGTAACTAGCTAACACCAGACACAGATGAAGACCTAGCTAACCAGTAACTAGCTAACACCAGACACATATGAAAGGGGAAACATAAGTATATTTGCCATAGATGAATAGGGTATCTAGCTATATAAACCACTCCCCTCTGCAAACACGTCTTCTCCAATGTTAGTTACAAGGCGGTATTTATTTAAATCAGGTAAGAGAATATCATGTTACCATTAGTGTATTAAAATGAGAGTTAAGGAATGTCACCTTGTCCCTTAATAATGAATCCAAGTGTTTGACATGGTGGAGGGGATAAGTAACTTTAAGATCAAACTTGATCAATGTAGAGACAACAGTAATTTTTCATACTTTGGTCATCATACTTTGATCTGGTTTCTTTAAAATATTATCACATTTCATGAAAAACACGATTTTGACTGTTCATGTTGACCTTTAAAAAAAGATTCTATATAGCACCAAAAAAGAAAACCCCCAAAATATTTTCTTTTTGGGGCTGTATAGAACCCTTTTTTATGAGTCTTCATAGAACCATTATGGAAAATGGTTCTATTAAGAACCTTTTTCAATCTAAAAGCTTCTTTGTAGAACCATACATGTTTTTTTTTTCTTGTTTAAAGCTGCAATATGTGACTTTTCGGGCAACCTGACCAAAGTAAAATTCAAGTTGTAGATCTGTCATTATCATTGAAAGCAGGTCTAAGAAGCAGTATATCTGTTCTATGTGTGCTATTTCTATGCATTCCGTACTTAAGTTGAGTTTTTGCATATTTTACTTTTGGTTTTGTACACCAGCTTCAAACAGCTGAAAATACAATGTTTTTGGTTATGGAAAATATATTTCACAGCGGTTTAGATGGTACAATGATTCTCTACATTGTACTTGCTTGTTTTGTCACATAAACTGAAATTAGGTGAACTATTAGAATCTTAGCAACCAGGAACTGGCAGAACGATTTCTGCATAGCGGATCTTTAATAGCCATATTATAATGTTAAAATTCCATAGGTTTTACTATTGTGTTTAAATGGTGTGCTAGCTCTGAAACAGCTGGGAGTCTCTGAGAAGAGAATTACTGACTTAGTCAGCTGTTCTCTATTCACGCGAGGCCATAATATGCTTCTACATCTGCATTGCTTGCTGTTTGGGGTTTTAGGCTGGGTTTCTGTATAGCACTTTGTGACATCAGCTGATGTGAAAAGGGCTTTATAAATAAATGTGATTAATTGATTGAAGAGTCCTTCACAAGACACAGTCACATATAACATGGAATAGCATAACACATCAGATTAGATCGACTGGAATGACACTCTCACTTCAAATCAAATCAAATTGTATTTGTCACATACACATGGTTAGCAGATGTTAATGCGAGTGTAGCGGAATGCTTGTGCTTCTAGTTCCGACAATGCAGTAATAACCAACGAGTAATCTAACAATTCCACAACTACTACCTTATACACACAAGTGTAAAGGTATAAAGAATATCTACATAAAGATATATGAATGAGTGATGGTACAGAACGGCATAGGCAAGATGCAGTAGGTTGCTAGGAGAGCTGTGAGAACTTAAGGTTGCTGTGAGACCTGTGCACAAACCACACCCCCAAAATATTCTAATGAGCCGTTGGCCCTATGTTTCAATTTTCACAAAAACTTTTTTGAAATGCAAAGCACCATTGAAGAGCTCAAAGGGTTCTTTGGATCAGTATGGTTCTATATAGAACCATCACCCTTACCATAGAAACCCTCCTTTTTTTGTGTGTAGGCTAAGCATGAAGCAAGCTCTTACCCTAACTTTGACCCAGAGATACTTTGTTGCTTAGTAGTCGTTGAAAATAACAAACCTTGATACACTAGCAATAGAATTTCACTTTTAGAGTAGGGGTGGCAGGTAGCCTAGTGGTTTGAGCGTTGGGCCAGCAATAGAAAGGTTGCTGGGTTGAATCCCCAAGCTGACAAAGTAACAATCTGTTATTCTGCCCTTGAACAAGGCAGTTAACCTACTGTTCCAGACCATCATTGTAAATAAGAATATGTTCTTAACTGACTTGCCTGGTTAAATAAAAAAATGGGGATTTCCCAAATGAGCAGATCTCAAGTACAAATCTCTCCCGTATCTATAGTTATGAGTTGCGCCCAGGCAATATGAGGCATGCCTCTCCACGGCTTGTTTCTGATTTCCCTCAAGCCCGCTTTTATTTCTCACAAAGTATGAGGAAAACTGGCAAAAGAGAGAGCGAATACTTATTGGTTCCATTTCAAGGCCTGGATTCATGTTGATCAGCCGATACCTGTGTGTTGCGAATCCTGTAGTTTCATGAGTGAATTTGGTGGTGTGTAAGAGTATAATAAAATCTATAATACTTTAGAGTATAATAAAATCAGAATTGAAAGAACGAGACTTATAAAAACATAATTACGCTGGTGACTGAAAACGTCATGGCCTTTTTGATATTCAATGATTATCAGTAAAATAGTGGTAGTGACCATCTGTAGTCTCAGAATGAGGGGAGTTGCATGCGCAGAGGTCAAACATAGAGGTCAAACAATCGCTCATGTCCTTGGCTGGCTGTGCTTCGCTCAGCATATGATATCCGAATCAATCACAAAAACATTGAATCAATTTGTAGGAATGTTACGGCTCAAATTTAAGACACTTTTTAAAATGTCAGTGAAATGAAGAGGCAGTGAAATGAAAAGGAATTGCTTTTCCGTAAACACGTGTGATGTCCGTACTTTTGGAGTGAAGCATGCCAGGGCTGCATACCCCGTTGACTTCTGCTTTCCATTGCAATTCTTCAGGGCCTACATTGAGAGAGAGAAAGGCATGCCAAACACCAAATCATTAAAAGTTAAATCAAATCAATACTCCACCATTGGAGTGCAGTTCACTGTGCGTAAGCTACTGAGAAGTGACTGAAAGAATGCTTGTCCTTGCACTAACGGTCTGAAAGAGGGGCTTAATAATCATGTGCTTCTGAGGTTGGAGGGGATGAAAAATTCAAGAGCAGACAAATTAAGGGCTTAATCACAGGAACCTCATTCCGAATCTTTTATCAACGTGATCAGGAAGAAATGAAGTTGAATTAATAAAGTTGCTGTACATTTATTCTTGGTTACAAAGGCTGGGCTGAGCTTTTACTACAAGGAGGTTGTAATTGCACTTGAAGATTAAATCTGTATATTAAAGGTCTGCATATCTATTTCTTTCAACAGTAGAATGGTACAAGGTCAAATACATATATCTCCGGGCTTTTCAACTTTTGATTGGCATAGTCATTATTATCTTGAAAATCGTCTTTGTTGATTTCAGTCTCGGTAGCAACAAGGGCACTTTTTGTCCAACAAAATCTTAATCTTTGCACGAATAAAATGTTTTAATTGGAAAGGCTAGCGTGACTATAAAAACAGCACAACATTTCATGAGTAAGGGAGAGTTATGCAAGACCATGCATAATTTTTTCCAAAATATAGCTCACCCTAAGGTCTTAAAATAAAGTCATGGATTAAGATGTTAAATGACTTTAAGATTATATCCAACAAGTATGTGCTAGATAAACTGTATGGGGCCTGTTTCCTGAACCCAGATTAAGCCTACTTCTGGACTAAAAAATATCTCCAATGAAAGTGCTTTTCAGTTCAGCAATAGGCTTTATCTGGGTCACACTTGGACACCTCTTCATGGAATTGATTCTGTGTTTTACTGTGCGTGTTTATGTCATGTCTAATAGAAAAAAGCGTCACCCCTCTCTACATCATCATCAGTTTCTACATTCTCTCCCTGAGCTCTGTTGCATCGGTGCGGATCCTCACTCCTGAAATGTGAGTCAGAGCCACAATAGCATTAGCATGACGCCACCCAGACTCAGGCCCAGTCGCAGAACACACTCATGCGTTCTCCGTGTGTATGATGTGCCTCATCCAAGCCAAGGGCTCTATGGAGACTATCTTTAAATCCATTAGTGGAGGTTGAAAAACCTACTGTAAACTGCCTATTTGGTTGAAGAAAATGCCATCATATTGGTAGTTTGAGTGGGGACAAAACTGGAAAACAAACAGAAACAATCAGTCAGAAATGTTGTTCTGCTTTTTATTTTTAGGCAGTCTCATTCCAGCTTCAGCAGGTACAGGGGAGTAAGGAGATCACTGAACCTATTTGAGGCACACTTCCAATTGGGTATGTGTACGAGGTCCTCTTCATGCTCAAAACCATCTATTTCTAATTGTTTCTTTGTGTTTGTATAGCCAGATGAAACAGATGGATTATTTTCAAAGGCCCATACAATTTGTCAGTAATGTGATCCATGCATTGATTTATTTTCTCACAAAATAGCTTATTCTCCTCTAGATGGTCTGATGGGAACTGATTTTCCTTTACTCATTAGAGACGTGGCCACTTCTGTTTTATAGTCTAAGTTTAAAGTGTTGGAAATGCTTTACTATCAGCATAGGGATTTAGTAAACAAAGGTAAATAAAATGAGAAACAATTTTCTTGACTATTTGTGGAGGGCACATTTTTAACCCTCCCGTTGTCTCGGCGGGTCAGAGCGACCCCGGGCAGTTCCGAGTTGATTGCCCGTGTCTGTGTGTGGGTCGGAGTGACCCCGGCAGCGTTAGCAAGGTGTATGTTGTAACCCTCCTGCCCCTGTGTGGGCGGGGTCATAGTGACGTCAGAGGGGTCAGAGTGACCCCGGCGGCGTTAGCAAGGTGTATGTTGTAACCCTCCTGCCCCTGCCCCTGTGTGGGTGGGGTCATAGTGACGTCAGAGGGGTCAGAGTGACCCTCGGCAGCGTCACCTGTCGCTTCCCCCGTGTCTGTGTGGGTCAGAGAGACCCTGGCAGGCCGGGTCACAGTGACCCAACACCACCACCTGCTGGATACTAGTAAAAGGTCCTGCCCCAAAATTGACACGCTCAACATTCCGGGCAAGGGCCTGTGTCGAATACGGCGTGTCTGCCCCCAACGGGCCCTTGGGCCCCGTGTGAGTTTGGATATCGAATCTAAAAACGCCCCCCTACAAACTACTTTCCCTTGGTTGTGGAAATTGTGTCTTTCGGGTATGGCTGTTGTTAGACAACCTTCCCCTTGCCTCGGCGGGACAGAGTGACCACCGGCCAGCGTTACGAGTCGATTCCCAGTGTCTGTGTGGGTTAGAGAGACCCCGGCAGCGTTTAGCAAGGTGTATGTTGTAACCCTCCTACCCCTGTCTGGGCCGGGTCACAGTGACCCGAGCCCTGTTGTAAGCCCTGCGTTATGAGTTGTTCCCCTCTGTTCCGGGGGCCTGGGGTCAGAGTGACCCCGGCGGCGTTAGCAAGGTGTATGTTGTAAACCCTCCCCTCCTACCCCTGTCTGAGCCGGGTCGGAGTGACCCGGGGCCTGTGTTAGGAGTTGTTCCCCTCTGTCTGGGCCGGGTCGGAGTGACCCCGGCAGGGACCAGTTGTCCCCACCAACTCTGTGCACGACCTCGGTGCTATCACGCGGTTAGTCCTGCCGAGCGTCCCGGATGGGACCGAAGGGGCCAAGGGGCTGAAGGGCCGAAGGGCCGAAGGAGCAGGCATGGCCGACCACGCGCCTCGTCCATTCGCGTGCCTCGTCCCATTCACGTGGCCACCGTAAGCAGGGCGTAGAGAGGCTACTAATATTGTCAGGAAGAAGAAGAAGAAGAAGAGGACGACGACGAGGACGACGACGAGGAGGAATACGACCCCGCCGAGCGTGAGCCCTCCGCCTACGACAGTAAGCAGGGCGTAGAGAGCTTACTAATATTGTCAGGAAGAAGAAGAAGAAGAACAACAACAAGAACAAGAACAACAACAACAACAAGAAGAACAAGATGAGGACGATGATGAGGACGACGACGAGGACGACGGCGACGAGGAATACGACCCCGCCGAGCGTGTTGCCTCCGCCTACGACGCCTCGCAGTCCCGGTTTCAGCGCGGCTCAGGTCCTGGAACAGATATCCTCCAGCGTCGACCAAGAAGACGAAGAAGACTACTGCGATTCCGAAGAGGAGGACGTTTCGGAAGATGAAGACGGTGAGGAATACAACCCCGAGCGCGACGCGGACGACTACGGAGACGACTCGGCCTCGAGGTCGTGCTCCTCTTCGGAGGAAGAGCCGGAGGAAGAGCCGGAGGAAGAGCCGGAGGGAGACGCGGCCGCTGCCCGAGAGCGAGACAGAGAGCCAGACAGAGCCAGAGAGCCAGAGCGAGAAAGGGAGACGTTGCTGTCGAAAAACGGCGAAATCAAATGGTCCTCCGCGGCCTATCGCGGCCCGGACCGACCCCGCGCCATCCGCCCGCCCTGCCCCGCCGTGACGCCGGGCCCCACGGCCTACGCCGCGTCGCGAGCGCTCGACATCGAGTCCGCCTTCCGGCTGTTTGTCACACCGGCGATAGAAAGGATCATCGTGGACATGACCAATCTGCAGGGGGTGAGAAAATACGGAGACGGCTGGCGACCCATGGACTCCACCGACCTGCGCGCCTACGTAGGGCTGCTGATCCTAGCCGGCGTCTACAGGTCCCGAGGCGAGGCCGCGGCCAGCCTGTGGGACGCCGAGAGCGGCAGGACCGTGTTCCGCGCCACCATGCCGCTCAAGGCGTTTCACAAGTACTCGAGGCTGCTGCGATTCGACGACCGCCAGTCGAGACCCGCGAGACTCGCCACAGACAGACTGGCGGCCGTGAGAGAGGTGTGGGACCTGTGGGAGGAGCGGCTGCAGGCCCTCTACAACCCGGGGCCCGAAGTGACGGTGGACGAACAACTGGTCCCGTTCAGAGGTACCGTCTATGCATCTGTGTACGTACGCGTAGCGTAGAGAGCACGGGCAGTCTATGTATCTGTGTTTGTACGCGTGGCGTAGAGAGCACGGGCAGTCTATGTATCTGTGCATAGAGAGCGGTAGCAGTCAATGTATCTGTGTATGTACGTGTAGCGTAGAGAGCACGGGCAGTAGTAGCACGGGCAGCGGTAGCAATCGGCAGTAGTAGCAATGGGCAGCAGTATCAATGGGCAGTGGCACGGGCGGCGGCTGCGGCTGCGTGTAACGTAAACGCAGTGCGCCCCGATGGTGAGCCGGTAACTCATGACGCTGCTAATCTCCTGCTAATCTCCTCTCCCTCTCCTCTCCCTCTCCTCTCCCTCTCCTCTCCCTCACCTCAAGGACGCTGTCCTTTCCGACAGTACATTCCCAGCAAGCCGGCCAAATACGGCATCAAGTCGTGGGTGGCCTGCGACGCCAAGTCCAGCTACGCTTGGAAGATGCAAGTGTACACCGGCAAGGCGGCCGGCGGATGCCCCGAGAAGAACCAGGGCGCGCGCGTCGTCCTCGATCTGACCGAGGGACTGCCGGCCGGTCACAACGTCACGTGTGACAATTTCTTCACCTCCTACGAACTCGGGCAGCGGCTCCTCGAGAGGAACCTCACCATGGTGGGCACGGTGCGAAAGAACAAGCCCGAGCTCCCTCCCGCGCTGCTCCAGTCCAAGGGCAGACAGGTCTCGTCCTCCAGGTTCGCCTTCACGCCCACCGCCACTCTAGTGTCCTACCTGGCAAAGAGAAATAAGAACGTGCTGCTTCTGAGCACGCGGCACGCGGAGCCCGACGTCAGCGATCGCCGAGACCGGAAGCCGGCCCTCATCCTAGACTACAACTGCAACAAGGGCGGCGTGGACAACCTAGACAAGGTGGTCGGGACCTACAGCTGCAGACGGATGACCGCCCGCTGGCCCCTGGTCATCTTCCACAACATCCTCGACGTGTCCTCCTACAACGCCTTTGTCATATGGCGAGAGATCAACCCCGACTGGATGCCCGGGAAGCGGAACAAGAGGAGGGTGTTCCTGGAGCAGCTCGGAAAGGCGCTCGTGAAGCCCTTGATCCAAAGAAGGCAGCGTCTCCCCCGCACCGAAGCCGCGTCCGCACTTGTCAAAGTCATACGGGGCGAGCGTGTATCCGCCGAGGCTCGTCCGCAGGCCCGCGAGCGAGCCGCCGGCCCGGCCGCCGCCGCCCCGGCCGCCCCGCTGGGGGCGAGTAAGAGGAAGAGGTGTCAGGTCTGCCCACCCAAGAAGGACGCCAAGACACACACAGCGTGCTGCAGGTGTAAGAAATACATCTGCAAAGGCTGTTCACACCCATACTGTCACACTTGTGCCCACTGGGCCTTTAGCCAAGACGGGACAGAGTGACCCGGGGGGGGGGGGGGGGGGGGGGACACTGTGTGCTAGGCATAATAGAAGGACAACGGGAGGGTTAAAAGACCTCTATTCTACAGACATGTTGCTCAACCAGCAACCTAATCTCATGGGATTCCTTATCAATATCACATTTTACAAGAGCGAAGAAATTGCCTTTTTATTTTATTTAGTTGTTCAGAAAAACAGTGCCAACAACAGAAGAGAGAGAGAGAGAGAGAGAGAGAGAGAGAGAGAGAGAGAGAGAGAGAGAGAGAGAGAGAGAGAGAGAGAGAGAGAGAGAGAGAGAGAGAGAATTGCTTGCTCTATGTTACTAATTGAATCTCTTTCCCACTTTCCCCCTATTTGGGATATGCTTTATTTGGTGCCACATCAGCATGTTGTCCCATGATTGAAACAGAGCGAGGTGCTGCCGTAACAGAATGAATGATGTGTTCTGCCAGCCAATATGGAAGCGGTTCAGACAATGTTGTCACTCACACATCTGCAGTGCCGCACATGTCAAATAACTCATCTGCCTCAAACTTCCACTGTGCTACACGTGCACAATCCAAAGCATTGCATGCATATTGTACATTTGCATATAAATAAACTAAATGTGCCAACCAAAGAGCCCATTTCAAAAGCAGAGCATGCACAAAGTAGTTCATAAAAGCTTTAGTTTTTCTTTACACTAAAAGGAATATAGAGTAGTCAATGTGGAGCAAAACTGCCTAGACAAGTTGCTGCAAATGTAACTGCATCCACCTACATTGTGAAATACAGTATCTTTATTTGCATATGTGATTAAGGAAAAAGTTGCTTCCACCATTTCATCTATAACATACTGATGATCAGACGATAATTAGCAGGAAATATTACTGAGCGGGGTTGTGTCATGTAGTTTGAAATCAATACTTAATCTGTAAGTGACCTTCAAATAAGAAGTCAGCCCTGAGCTGTTTCCCCAGACTTCCATGTGGATGGGGAGAGAAAGATCTCACAGCTCTGTGGCTCTGGCCTTGGGATATCCAAGATGACTGTGGAAGAGGAATATCCAGGGAATCCACTCATTTAGAACTAGCCATCCATTGCAAATTGATTTCTATATATTGTGCCTTTCACTGTGATGCTGCTGCCGATGGGAGGTCGGCGCTGGAAGTGGCTAGCAGCAGTGTAGTCTCGCCAAAACAAAGAGTATAGGAAGAAAATAGAAAGGAGTTCTTTCTAAAATGTGAAAGTCTATGACCACCCAGTCCTGTACATCATGATGAAACACTACCTAAAACAACATTAGATTTATTACAAATAAATATCTGTTGATCTATAATCCCTTGTCTGAGGTCAGTGATGCGTGTCTGATTGTGAAATTGTTGCAGGTTGGCATTTATTGTCATGAATCTTGCCCTGGAGGCAGCTCCACAGTGGTCACTAGCTGGCACAGCCACAAAGTAAATACAATCTGATTTTAAACCCAACCCAAACCGTAAACACAATGCTAACCCTAATGCCAAACGCTAAGCCCATCTTGGATTTCTAGAATTTTTCCGATATAGCCAATTTTGACTTTGCAGCTGGCCCATCAAGGGGGAATCGCTGTTCTGCCTCCAGGGCAAGATTCATGACAATAAACGTCAACCTGCAAAATTGTCAGTGTCAATTGTTGTTAAGAGTTCACTACCACCTAATGAACCTGTCTCAATGTGTCAGAGCACTGAGGACTTTATTCAAGTGTTGTTCAATTATCCCACCCCGTCGGATTATTCCAATTCAGTGGTATCTGTTAAATCTAGACACCGGGAATAGATCGATTAAGTGACAGCCAGACAGATATGCCACCAGCTGTGACTGTGCGTACTGTGTTCACTCAGTGAGTTCTGTGTGTAGCAGTGGAGGCTGCTGAGGGGAGGACGGCTCATAATAATGGTTGGAATGGAGTAAATGGAATGGTATGAAAACATGGTTTTCATATATTTGATACCATCCCATTCACTCAATTCTACTCCATTCCAGACATTATTTTGAGCCATGCTCCACTGATGTGTAGTGTGTTCTGTGTGTAGTGTGTTCTGTGTGTAGTGTGTTCTGTGTGTAGTGTGTTCTGTGTGTAGTGTGTTCTGTGTGTAGTGTGTTCTGTGTGTAGTGTGTTCTGTGTGTAGTGTGTTCCCTCAGTGTGTTCTGTGTGTAGTGTGTTCTGTGTGTAGTGTGTGTAGTGTGTTCTGTAGGTAGTGTCTTCTGTGTGTAGTGTGTTCCCTCAGTGTGTTCTGTGTGTAGTGTGTTCTGTGTGTAATGTCTTCTGTGTATAGAATGTTCCCTCAGTGTGTTCTGTGTGTAGTGTGTTCTGTGTATAGAGTGTTCTGTGTATAGAGTGTTCCCTCAGTGTGTTCTGTGTATAGAGTGTTCCCTCAGTGTGTTCTGTGTGTAGTGTGTTCTGTGTATAGAGTGTTCCCTCAGTGTGTTTTGTGTGTAGAGTGTTCCCTCAGTGTGATCTGTGTGTAGTGTGTTCTGTGTATAGTGTGTTCTGTGTGTAGTGTGTTCTGTGTATAGTGTGTTCTGTGTATAGTGTGTTCTGTGTATAGTGTGTTCTGTGTATAGTGTGTTCTGTGTATAGTGTGTTCTGTGTATAGTGTGTTCCCTCAGTGTGTTCTGTATGTAGTGTGTTCTGTATGTAGTGTGTTCTGTGTGTAGTGTGTTCTGTGTGTAGTGTGTTCTGTGTGTAGTGTGTTCTGTGTGTAGTGTGTTCTGTGTGTAGTGTGTTCTGTGTATAGTGTGTTCTGTGTATAGTGTGTTCTGTGTATAGTGTGTTCTGTGTATAGTGTGTTCTGTGTATAGTGTGTTCCCTCAGTGTGTTCTGTGTGTAGTGTGTTCTGTGTGTAGTGTGTTCTGTATGTAGTGTGTTCTGTGTGTAGTGTGTTTTGTGTGTAGAGTGTTCCCTCAGTGTGTTCTGTGTGTAGTGTGTTCTGTGTATAGTGTGTTCTGTGTATAGTGTGTTCTGTGTATAGTGTGTTCTGTGTATAGTGTGTTCCCTCAGTGTGTTCTGTATGTAGTGTGTTCTGTGTGTAGTGTGTTCTGTGTGTAGTGTGTTCTGTGTGTAGTGTGTTCTGTGTGTAGTGTGTTCTGTGTGTAGTGTGTTCTGTGTGTAGTGTGTTCTGTGTGTAGTGTGTTCTGTGTGTAGTGTGTTCCCTCAGTGTGTTCTGTATGTAGTGTGTTCTGTGTGTAGTGTGTTCTGTGTGTAGTGTGTTCTGTGTGTAGTGTGTTCTGTGTGTAGTGTGTTCTGTGTGTAGTGTGTTCTGTGTGTAGTGTGTTCTGTGTGTAGTGTGTTCTGTGTGTAGTGTGTTCCCTCAGTGTGTTCTGTGTATAGTGTGTTCTGTGTGTAGTGTGTTCTGTGTATAGTGTGTTCTGTGTATAGTGTGTTCTGTGTATAGTGTGTTCTGTGTATAGTGTGTTCTGTGTATAGTGTGTTCCCTCAGTGTGTTCTGTATGTAGTGTGTTCTGTATGTAGTGTGTTCTGTGTGTAGTGTGTTCTGTGTATAGTGTGTTCTGTGTATAGTGTGTTCTGTGTATAGTGTGTTCTGTGTATAGTGTGTTCCCTCAGTGTGTTCTGTGTGTAGTGTGTTCTGTGTATAGAGTGTTCCCTCAGTGTGTTCTGTGTGTAGTGTGTTCTGTGTATAGAGTGTTCCCTCAGTGTGTTGTGTGTATAGAGTGTTCCCTCAGTTTGTTCTGTGTGTAGTGTGTTCTGTATGTAGTGTGTTCTGTGTGTAGTGTGTTCTGTATGTAGTGTGTTCTGTGTGTAGTGTGTTTTGTGTGTAGAGTGTTCCCTCAGTGTGATCTGTGTGTAGTGTGTTCTGTGTGTAGTGTGTTCTGTGTATAGAGTGTTCCCTCAGTGTGTTCTGTGTGTAGTGTGTTCTGTGTATAGAGTGTTCCTTCAGTGTGTTGTGTGTATAGAGTGTTCCCTCAGTTTGTTCTGTGTGTAGTGTGTTCTGTATGTAGTGTGTTCTGTGTGTAGTGTGTTCTGTATGTAGTGTGTTCTGTGTGTAGTGTGTTTTGTGTGTAGAGTGTTCCCTCAGTGTGATCTGTGTGTAGTGTGTTCTGTGTGTAGTGTGTTCTGTGTGTAGTGTGTTCTGTGTATAGTGTGTTCTGTGTATAGTGTGTTCTGTGTATAGTGTGTTCTGTGTATAGTGTGTTCCCTCAGTGTGTTCTGTGTGTAGTGTGTTCTGTATGTAGTGTGTTCTGTGTGTAGTGTGTTTTGTGTGTAGAGTGTTCCCTCAGTGTGATCTGTGTGTAGTGTGTTCTGTGTGTAGTGTGTTCTGTGTATAGTGTGTTCTGTGTATAGTGTGTTCTGTGTATAGTGTGTTCTGTGTATAGTGTGTTCCCTCAGTGTGTTCTGTATGTAGTGTGTTCTGTGTGTAGTGTGTTCTGTGTGTAGTGTGTTCTGTGTGTAGTGTGTTCTGTGTGTAGTGTGTTCTGTGTGTAGTGTGTTCTGTGTGTAGTGTGTTCTGTGTGTAGTGTGTTCCCTCAGTGTGTTCTGTGTGTAGTGTGTTCTGTGTATAGTGTGTTCTGTGTGTAGTGTGTTCTGTGTATAGTGTGTTCTGTGTATAGTGTGTTCTGTGTATAGTGTGTTCTGTGTATAGTGTGTTCCCTCAGTGTGTTCTGTATGTAGTGTGTTCTGTATGTAGTGTGTTCTGTGTGTAGTGTGTTCTGTGTATAGTGTGTTCTGTGTATAGTGTGTTCTGTGTATAGTGTGTTCCCTCAGTGTGTTCTGTGTGTAGTGTGTTCTGTGTGTAGTGTGTTCTGTGTGTAGTGTGTTCTGTGTGTAGTGTGTTCTGTGTGTAGTGTGTTCTGTGTGTAGTGTGTTCTGTGTGTAGTGTGTTCTGTGTGTAGTGTGTTCTGTGTGTAGAGTGTTCCCTCAGTGTGATCTGTGTGTAGTGTGTTCTGTGTGTAGTGTGTTCTGTGTGTAGAGTGTTCCCTCAGTGTGATCTGTGTGTAGTGTGTTCTGTGTGTAGTGTGTTCTGTGTGTAGAGTGTTCCCTCAGTGTGTTCTGTGTGTTCTGTGTGTAGAGTGTTCCCTCAGTGTGTTCTGTGTGTAGTGTGTTCTGTGTGTAGTGTGTTCTGTGTGTAGAGTGTTCCCTCAGTGTGATCTGTGTGTAGTGTGTTCTGTGTGTAGTGTGTTCTGTGTGTAGAGTGTTCCCTCAGTGTGTTCTGTATGTAGTGTGTTCTGTATGTAGTGTGTTCTGTGTATACTGTGTTCTGTGTGTAGTGTGTTGTGTGTAGAGTGTTTTGTGTGTAGAGTGTTCCCTCAGTGTGTTCTGTGTGTAGTGTGTTCTGTGTGTAGTGTGTTCTGTGTGTAGTGTGTTCTGTGTGTAGTGTGTTCTGTGTGTAGTGTGTTCTGTGTGTAGTGTGTTCTGTGTGTAGTGTGTTCTGTGTATAGTGTGTTCTGTGTATAGTGTGTTCTGTGTATAGTGTGTTCTGTGTATAGTGTGTTCTGTGTATAGTGTTCCCTCAGTGTGTTCTGTGTGTAGTGTGTTCTGTGTGTATTGTGTTCTGTGTGTAGTGTGTTCTGTGTGTAGTGTGTTCTGTGTGTAGTGTGTTCTGTGTGTAGTGTTCCCTCAATGTGTTCTGTGTGTAGTGTGTTCTGTGTGTAGTGTGTTCTGTGTGTATTGTGTTCTGTGTGTAGTGTTCCCTCAGTGTGTTCTGTGTGTAGTGTGGTCTGTGTGTAGTGTGTTCTGTGTGTAGTGTGTTCTGTGTTTAGAGTGTTCCCTCAGTGTGTTCTGTGTGTAGTGTGTTCTGTGTGTAGTGTGTTCTGTGTGTAGTGTGTTCTGTGTCTAGTGTGTTCTGTGTCTAGTGTGTTCTGTGTGTAGTGTGTATAGTGTTTTCTGTGTATAGTGTTCCCTCAGTGTGTTCTGTGTGTAGTGTGTTCTGTGTATAGTGTGTTCTGTGTATAGTGTTCCCTCAGTGTGTTCTGTGTGTAGTGTGTTCTGTGTATAGTGTGTTCTGTGTATAGTGTTCCCTCAGTGTGTTCTGTGTGTAGTGTGTTCTGTGTGTAGAGTGTTCTGTGTGTAGAGTGTTCCCTCAGTATGTTCTGTGTGTAGTGTGTTCTGTGTGTAGAGTGTTCCCTCAGTGTGATCTGTGTGTAGTGTGTTCTGTGTATAGAGTGTTCCCTCAGTGTGTTCTGTATGTAGTGTGTTCTGTGTGTAGTGTGTTCTGTTTTCTGTGTGTAGTGTGTTCTGTGTATAGAGTGTTCCCTCAGTGTGTTCTGTGTGTAGTGTGATCTGTGTGTAGTGTGTTCTGTGTATAGTGTTCCCTCAGTGTGTTCTGTGTGTAGTGTGTTCTGTATGTAGTGTGTTCTGTGTGTAGTGTGTTCTGTGTATAGTGTGTTCTGTGTATAGTGTGTTCTGTGTATAGTGTGTTCTGTGTATAGTGTGTTCTGTGTATAGTGTTCCCTCAGTGTGTTCTGTGTGTAGTGTGTTCTGTATGTAGTGTGTTCTGTGTGTAGTGTGTTCTGTGTGTAGTGTGTTCTGTGTGTAGTGTGTTCTGTGTGTAGTGTGTTCTGTGTGTAGTGTGTTCTGTGTGTAGTGTGTTCTGTGTGTAGTGTGTTCTGTACATAGTGTGTTCTGTGTGTAGTGTGTTCTGTGTGTAGAGTGTGCAGTATGTTCAGTGTGTAGTGTGTTCTGTGTATAGAGTGTTCCCTCAGTGTGTTCTGTGCGTAGTGTGTTCTGTGCGTAGTGTGTTCTGTGCGTAGTGTGTTCTGTGCGTGGCGTGTTCTGTGCGTGGCGTGTTCTGTGTGTGGCGTGTTCTGTGTGTAGTGTGTTCTTCAAGCAGTAATTCAAATGTTATTTTTCAATAACCCTTCCATGTTTCCTCATTTCAGACCTCTGGATGTAAGTCAATGAAGCGCCCTTATGGAAAAACCATATACATTTGACATATCACATGTGATCTATCATGTGGTCTCATGTGATAACATGGGGATGCAATATTTCAACATGTGAAACCATGAAATTACATGTGATAACATTTGAGCACCAGTGGGGGCATGGAAACCATGTGTTTGATACCTTTTCCACCTATTCCACTCCAGCCATTACCACAAGCCCGTCATCCCCAATTAAGGTGCCACCAACCTCCTCTGTTGAGCACATGTGAAAGCTGAAATGTCAAATGTAATTTAGAATACTTTACTTTAAAAGGCATAATTGACATGAATTCAATTTAAACAGCCATGGTTCCCTGCAGGTTTATTTCTAGTTCTCGGTTTTGTTCCAGGGACGTACCAAGGAAGTTTTTAGGAAATTCTCGGAACATTGTGTCATGGTCCTTTGGAAGTTTTTGTCTAGTTGTGTTTGTCAGACCATGAGACATCTGTTCAACCATGTATGAAGCTGTTATTCAATTCAACATTTCATTAACCCCCCTGCGATTAGTCTATAAAGAATTTGAAGGACAGTATGCTGATTACTAGGATACTAGCTCCCTGAAGTTCATGATGAGCCACCAGGTGTATGGGCATAACAGAGATTGGCTATACAGTGTATTTATTGCCAAGCACACATTTCTGCACATTGCCTAAAGTTGCACTAAAATTAAAGTAAATATATACAACAACTTGAAGGTTATTTCTATAAAATGACAGTATGCTGTTGTATTCTGATTTTAATTACTGTAAAATCTTGTATACTTTTGTACTGTGAACAAAATTGGGGTTTAGCGTTAGATGTGATTTGAACTAATAACCCCTTGCTCACTACCAACCTGTAATGTCCTGCTAGACTGCAGCTACACCACCAGATCTATGAGCGGGAAAGAGAAATGGCCACAGACTTATTGGCAAGAATGCATTTCTGCCCTTTGCTAAAAGCGGCCCAGAATCAAGTAAATAATTGTACAATTATCACCATCAATGTAACACTAGCAGTGTTCAAGGACGCTTAGACGTAGAGTGTAGTAGACTTATTTGGCTCGGTTGGGAGTGGATCGATGTTTCTGTAGTGCCACCAGGTTCATACTCATTGCTTGTATCATACTGTATATTAACACACTCAGAGAATAAGGGTATAGTTAGGATACAGTGTTGTTCCCTGTGTACACACATAACACAGATACACATATAAACTGACATGGTACAGTTCGGTACCTTGTAGGAATGGGAGATTTTTCTACACAATATTTTGAATATGGCACGATCATCAATGCAATTTAAAATATGTACTGTGTACTGTGTGGGGCTTATTAGCATATTTGAGGCATGGTTAAATATGTGTATTTGTACCAAGCATCAATGGTAGTCTTGGAGTAGTTTAAGTGTTTCATGGTTATTCCTATTCAAGTTGAGCAACTTCTTTGACACTGTGCTGCAAACTTTACAAAAGAATGCAGCAGTAATGAGCTGTGCTGTAAAGAGGTTATTGTGCATATCCCAGTAATTTAATGGCAACTTGTTGCTCTGAATTGCTCTGACGTTTCTGTTGACAAGGTGCAACTAGTTAATTGCCAGTCAATGAAAATTAAACATGAACTTCCTGTGAACTAGCTTCCATTAAGCTTTAACAAGAGGCACAGCAACCTCCTAACAGTGCAGAGTTTGAGTGTCACATGTGCTTACAAAGACTCCAGAACTGACAGAGTCAAAAGATGTGCTCGGGGTTCTTTAACGTACCAATAAAACCACCTAAACTGGTACAACCTTCCCAAATATGCTAATGAGACCCCGCCAGCACATTTCCCCTCCTAAATTTCAAAGTGCAGTAATGATTGCGCCTAATCCTGCATTCATAACCAAGCGGGAAGTGTGAATTTAGCACATACAACTGGGAAAAATCTAATTGAACAGCTCCAACTGGTAATTACTTGTGGGGAATGGGTCTATCATCCCTGAGCCCCGACTTCTCCCACATGCTGACCTCTGACATCAACTATTAAGGAAATGACCTCGATAACTGCATTTTCGGAAGTAAAATTTAATAACAAAACTATCTATAAAAAGCAACTTATTACACTTTTTTACAATTGCTAACAAGCGTTTAGCTATACTTAAGCTACTTTTTCTAAACTCTTAACACAGCAACACATCACACAATTAGCCAAATTAGAACATTTTCTGCTCAAAACCACATTTTGTTCATTAAATAACATTTCTACATTTCAAAACGCAAAAAAAACTTTCTCTACATAAACTAACAATCAAAAGATGGAAAACCCGACTCAATATCGAATCATTCTGTCAAAACACCAGCACATGTTTTCTATATAAGAGGAACATAGTCAATTATAGCACAACGACTTTCAAAATACTAACAGTTGATGGCATTACAAAAACTGCGTTACTTGTCATGTTTCAGTTCTACCTGCAGACAATAGACAATATGAAATCCATATTTTTTTATCATTCAGTTTCCTTTTACTGTAAACCACTCTACATTTTACTGTAAACCACTCTACATTTTACTGTAAACCACTCTACATTTTACTGTAAACCACTCTACATTTTGAGGCTGAGTGTCGAATGTGTGCATTTTTGGCAACATACTATCTAAAAGTGAATGAGTCATCTTTACTTCATAGAATGTACAGTAGAAAAAAATAGTATGTGACATAATTGCTGCAGTAAAAGCTTTATTAGCAACATGAAATTGCTGCCAGGGATCAATAGAATATCCAACATACATGCCCTTTGGTTCCAAATGTGTACAAATGAAACACAATTACAGTCAAAAAGGCACAGAAGGGAAAAAACACAAAAATGCACAGTCCTGTTCTAATCTATAGGATCTTCAGCATTTGGCCACAAGTTCTCGTCCACATCACATCTTATGTCGTCTCTCGTTATGCACCTTGGATAGAACCGCTTGGCATGTCTTATCCATCCCTGGCAGTCTTCAGCTGAGATGTCTCTGCAGCTGGCATCCATTGCATCCAGGAGGGACATTTGGTCATGTGGCCGATGATCATACACTTTCCACCTCCAGGCAGAAAATAATTCCTCTATGTGGTTGAGGAAAGGCTCATTGAGGAATGGCGAGTAGGGGGGAAGAAAAGGGAAACCATTCTTGGATGGGCTGCAGACCAGTTTGTGATTGCAGGTGAATGGTGGAATGCTACATTGTCCCATGCAATCACAAACGTCCTCATGTTACCTCCCACCCGTTCCCTTTCTGCTTCTGGCAGCAGTTGTTGGTGGAGGTCATCTAAACAAAGAAGGTGCTCAGTGTTGTAGGGACCAACATGGCATTTCTGCAGGACCAAAGCAGTACTCCAGATTGCAGCACACATTGTGATATTTGCTCCTCTCTGACCCGGCTCGTCAACGGTGGCCCTTTTCCTGATGACGTTTCTTCCCCGCCAACGTGTTTTTGCCAGGTTAAACCCTGCCTCATCTACATCAATTATTTAATGGGGTGTCTGATTAGCCTGCAACTCCATGACTCTCTGAAAGAAATCAAACACAGTATGTGTAGATGCTTTTCAGTATGTCCTACATGTTTCCATGTAGAGTAGCATACTGTTAAACTCACTATAGAACAAGACATATTGGATAGACACCATACCTGGACATATTGGTGCCACAGTTCCTTGATCCGCTCACTGTTCCTTTCAAAAGGAACTGTGTACAACTGTTTCATTCGAACACTGTGTTTGGTCAGAGTCCGAGCAATGGTAGCCAGGCTGATGCTTTCCACATTGTGAAATATCAGGTTGTCCTCTACAATTCTGGTCTGAATTTCTCTCAGTTTTATTGCATTGTCCGCAATGACCAATCATACAATGGCTGTTGGTCTTCACTGAGGAGCTTTCCTCTTCCCCCAGACAGAGGAAGACGTTGCGTCCTTTAGAGGAACAAAAATACTGGTGGCCTACAGTTACTGTAGGACATAGTAACAGCAATGATAGAAAAAGCCCTTGTGAAATGCATTACTTACCTGTTAGTTCGTTGAAAATTTGAGATAATGGAAGCCACGGTTGACTGTCTGAGATTAGGCTGGACTTTTTCACCAGCCTCTCTCAGTTTTAGACCATGGTATTAGGCTGGACTTTTTCACCAGCCTTTCTGTGATAGACCATGGTTTATCACATGGTCTATGATGGTGGCTCTTATTTCATCAGTGACAACAGCTCTTACAATCCTTTGAACACCACCACACATTCTTACTCCTCTCCCCCTACCTCTCCTTCTCCCTGGTCCACCTACTCCTCTGCCTGGTCCACCTACTCCTCCGCCTGGTCCACCTACTCCTCCGCCTGGTCCACCTACTCCTCCGCCTGGTCCACCTACTCCTCCGCCTGGTCCACCTACTCCTCCGCCTGGTCCACCTACTCCGCCGCCTGGTCCACCTACTCCGCCGCCTGGTCCACCTACTCCTCCGCCTGGTCCACCTACTCCTCCGCCTGGTCCACCTACTCCGCCGCCTGGTCCACCTACTCCTCCGCCTGGTCCACCTACTCCTCCGCCTGGTCCACCTACTCCTCTGCCTGGTCCACCTACTCCTCTGCCTGGTCCACCTACTCCTCCGCCTGGTCCACCTACTCCATCAACACGAGGCTGTGTTAATCAAAGCCTCGAATAATTAACATATTTGGCAGAATTGGCTGGAAAACCACAATGCCTCAGGAAGCTTCGATTCTCCATCACTACCTATTAGCGTTGTGGGTTACAACACCCTTGATCTTGAGTACATTTCACACCACTCGCATCTCCCACCAACTCTCTCATTGGGCCTAATACAAAGCTTACTGTTCTGTAAGCCCGGACAATGGTCTAACATGTTGAGCTGAGGCAGTGGGCACTGGTTACCCATAACACAATGACATGTGAATGTCTGTTCAGTTGCCAAGACATCAAACTGTCCTTTGTGGCCCACATGAAAACACACCTATTTTAGCTCCAAAATTGGCTTTCAGTCTTGCTGCAGGTGACCACAGCCACAGCCTCTCCCTCAGACAGCCTCTCCTCACTCAGATGCTTACCTCAGGGCACAGACAAAGGTACATAATCGGAGCCTGTTCATATCAATGGA
This sequence comes from Salvelinus fontinalis, assembly GCF_029448725.1. Taxonomy (NCBI): domain Eukaryota; kingdom Metazoa; phylum Chordata; class Actinopteri; order Salmoniformes; family Salmonidae; genus Salvelinus; species Salvelinus fontinalis. The sequence goes on from NC_074665.1 coordinate 17,790,576, forward strand.
AGTGTGATGAACCAAGGTAGCTCTACTTTTTAATGCTGGCTGTAGGTCCATCTCCAAGGCTGCTTTAAGACAGCTAGCTCAATTCTCATCTTTTTTTCTACAAATTGGTCTTTTGACCAATCACATCAGAACTTTTTCAGGGTTGATCTGATTGGCCAATTGACTGCAACTGTAAGTTAACACCATGTATTTGTCATATTCCATTTAATTGCTGTAACTACAATATGGATAGGTGTCTTTAGAGCAACCCACTTCTTTGTAGACAGTAAATCGTTGAAATGGAAGGAATACAGGGCAGAAGGGAAGTGAAAAAATCTTAATTCCAGAATTTGAATGAATGTCTTTTGAATTTGATGTCTAGTATTTCGGAGGATTTTAGGGAAAGTGTTAGCTACACATAAACCTCTTTCAAAAATCTACTACACATACAGTATATATTTGAGGAAATGGGACGGCTTTGCTTATTGAATGTACAGTACACCCTTGAGTCTTTAACGGTGCTCAGGCAGGTAAGACGGTGCTCGGGGAGTTGAAACTTAAAGTACTGCATATCCCTTCTTTCCCACTGTAATATGTTCCTGAGATGTGTGTACTGTATGTGCGTGTGTCACATCAGATGGTATAGTGACAGGTATCCCCTCATGTCATTGATGGTGAAGGGCTGTCACATATAGGACAGGCTGGCACAATGACACAGTGTAAATCAGACACTAGGTAAACTGAGAAGGATGAATCGGCACTAAAAAGGCTAAACCATTTAGAGGTAGAAAAGTGTAGTTTATTTAATCCCTGACAGCTGAGAGGACAGTGTCACGACTTTGTGGGCATGATGGGTCAATGTAGGTCCTATGTCTATCTGTCTTTTTGAAGGAGTGAGAAAGAAATGACTGTTGAAGATATGATTTGGAATTCAGTGGCTGAGACAGAGGAGCATAAAGGTGCAATGTTTGGGAAATGCACTTTTGCTTAAGCTGATTCGTTTTGAACTATCTTTACCGGAATTTAACATTAAATATGTAAAAATTCGGAAAGATTAAATATCAGACTCTCCAAATTGTCTAGAGAGCAAGGTCCCTCTGTGAGATGGAGGCTGTGGATAATTGAACAATTCCTCTGGGTCCGTATTATTGATCGAAGCTCTCCTCAGCGTCCTTGGTGGTTATACATACATTATAACTCGTCAGTAAGTAGGTCCTTTACATTAAATATTCCATTCTCTGCTTCGATATACAGATCAAGATAAATGTGTCTTCTATAGACGAGTTGATTTCAAAAGCCCTTGAATTTGTGTGTGAATTGTTAATCACCTGTTTAGAACGTCATTGCATTCTAATTTACAACGACACTGATGGAAAAATATGAAAAGACTTGTCCTTTAATTTGGAGGCCTACTGTTCTTGAAGGCTAGTGCGGAACTTGCAAAGTAATGGAATGGTAATGCAATAGAAAAGCAATGGGGTTTTGTGTGAATTTTAGAAGGTGACTGTCGGTATGGAATTTCTAAGATGAGGCTCTTGTATAGTTGTTGAGTAGTGATGGAGTCAATGAATGTCTCCCACAATAGGTTGAGACCGCAGTCATGGGAAATCAAATCTTTGCGCATTTCAAATGCCGGACAGTGCATGACTGAAACCATTTTTAGAAAGACCATGTCTCTCTTGATGTCAATCAGCCAAAAGAGAATGGACAAAATAGCTTTCCAACTCAGAGCCATACTAAGCACTTAGCGTCAATCTCCGTTTTAGAAAACAACAAGTTAAAACAGAATTGTTTGCAGCGGTCATACTAAATTTGTGGTCTTGAATCTAACCATGAGGAAGTAGAGGTCTTGCTCTCTTCCACATATGCATTTGTTTAGTAATTTGTAGGCTCATGATAGCAATGAGCACAGTGTGGAAACAAACACCAGAGATTTTGGCACATTATTGTGCATTACCACCTGTCATTTGCTGGGCACTTCCCACCCCCCCCCCCCTCAAATGACTTTTTATGAATTGCCAAGTAGACTGTTCCTGTTGAATACAAAACCAGCACAATTCCAGCGAGAGGTCTGGTGGATGTGTGTGCACACAGATAACATAGCTTACAATTCATACCCGTCTTTTACTATGAAGTAGCCCACAGAGAAAAGGTTAAGGTTGAATCATCTGAGGCTAAATTATTCCAGGCCTTTCTAGTTTTCTACAAATCCCTCTTTAATCATTGTGCAGTGATGTAAATGTCAGCTCCTCAGTAAACGACGATACCTCTTTCTCCTGCATTGAAACCAGCCGGTATATTGCACACACCACCGTGCTCTGCAGAGTGGCTTTTGTATTCCAGGAAATAAACATAGACCTGCTATTAGAACACCTTTAAGACGGTTTGCTTTCTCAGAAAAGAAAGGACCACACACAGCTTTTGCCAGTATAACTTCAGTTTATTCAGCTTACGTATCGGTCTGTTGGCCTTCATCAGAGCTTTTTTAGACTGGATCCTATGCATAAAAAAAGTAAAGTGCCCCTGTGCACCTGTAGGTAGGTGATGATGCCTTTCATAGATACAGAATCAAAATAGTGTTGCTGACAGTACATTAAATATTTAGGGGGTAAGCAGCTCACCTTATTACCAACTCTGCTTCACAATGTCATTCCTGTCCACTGTCACGACCTATAATTGTACCCCATGGCCACTGACGAGAGAGAAAGGGATGAATGGAGATAACCTAACATTATGGTAATTCACGCACAATTTCCACACCCTCTCAGAGAAAGTGTCCTCTCTTTGTGTGGTATATTGTTCCATTCCACACATCCATCATCTGTCGCTAGATGTATCCTTTTCTGGCTGGCACCTCCGATTTGCCTCATTTGAGTGACTTCTGCCCGCCACTGCAGCTAGATGAGGACTGAAATAAGCCCATTTCACACTGCACTTCAGCCTGGTCTCATAGACTAGACGTAATAAAGTAATTGTGAATCCGCTAAACTCAAATTTGTATGATATGTTACATTTTGTTCGGTTACATGAGACAGAACAGTGGAGGCTGGTGGGAGGAGCTATAGGAGGATGGGCTCATTATAATGTCTGGAATGGAATCTCATTATAATGTCTGGAATGGAATCAATGGAACGGAGTCAAACATGTGGTTTCCATGTTTGATGTGTTTGATACCGTTCCATTTATTCCATTCCAGCCATTACAATGAGCCCATCCTCCTATAGCTCTTCACATCAGCCTCCACTGAGACAGAAGGTTACTTAAGACAAAATCGAAAGGTGGGTGGATGTATAATGCGAACATCTAGCAACCCCAAGGTTGTGTGTTCGAATCTCATCACAAACAAATGTTACTTTTTTCTAAATAGCAACGTTGCAACTACTTACTACTTTTTAAGCTACTTTTAAGTTACCTTAACCCCTAACCCTAATGCCTAGCATAGCTAACATTATCCACCTAGCTAACATTATTATTAGCCACCTACCGAACGCTAGTGTTAGCCACATAACCTAGCTAACATTAGTGTTAGCCACCTGGCTAACATTAGCAACAACAAATTGGAATTCTTAACATATCATACGTATTGCAAATTCTTAACATATTGTACAAATTGTAATTCGTAACAGATCATATGAAATGGATGATGGACATCCGCAAAATAGGCTACATACAGATGTTGGATCTTAATTTGACCCCTTTCGTCACAGGAGGAATTTAATATGTGAAGAATTGTCGCCAGGAGATAGCTGGAAGCAGTGTTTGTATACAATGCAGTACCGTACCTACATTGTACCTTATGTAGGCTACGTGCAGGCTACGGCGCGTCTCGTGTGAATTCTTATGTGAACTATTATAAATTGACATATTTGTAGGGGGTAGATGTATTTTTTGTTCGGGAAAATGTTTTTTTTTGTTTTTACATCAATTGTTTTATTATATGTTGAAGGCAAGCAATAGGCAGAATAAATTATTGGGTTCCTCAGTGCCTATGTGCTTCAATGGTTACAGCCACTCACGCTAGCGCATGTATGGCAGAATTGGCATGGGTTCGAATTTGGCCCACTGCCTTTTGATTCATGGGTGGATGTCTATTTTTGATGCAATAATTCCACGTGTCTACATGGTTAATTTCACATGGTTACAGGGTTAAAACAGAAACAACTCAAAGGTGAACACTTTAGGTATTAATTCAGAGTCGTTAATGTGAGGGTTATGGTTTGGGGAAGGCTTAAAACAAAATAATATAAAACGACGCACCTTCCATATCATCAGTATTCATAGCATTCTTAGTGCTTGCTAGAGCATTGGGAACTGCCATAGTGCAGTGGTCTAAGCAGCGCGCTCCAAACTGCATGAGTTTGTTCCAAGCCTGAGCTTACATTAGTCCCACAAGTTAGTTGCATTTATTTCAATGTTTTCAAGAAGTTAAACGGATAGTCTGATCATTTACATGTCAAAGAAAAGTGTATCAAAATAGTCTTTGGATAGGCATAAACATTTTGATAGCTTTGTGAAATATCAAAGCCACTCAATATAAGCTTTCAATCCACACCAAAGACCACAGCTGTGTTCGAATTCCCATACTACCCACACTAACCGTACTATTTGTGACGTGAATTGAGTATGTAGTATGCTTATTGGTCAAAGTATGGATATAGTTAGTATGCCAAAAGTTCTGGGATGTCGTATTAAATTTGCTAAAATACTAAGTATACACGCGAAGTACACTATTTCTGTACTTTAGGGCCCATAATTCAATTCTTCAGGAAATGGGTGTGGCTTCACATCGTTTTCAGATTTGAAGAAAATATGCAGCCAAAGTCTGATGAGAGCAGACACAAATTCTCATCAACTCAGCCAGGGAAAGACAGTACCCTATTATTGGTTTTCACCCCTTTCATTATGTAACAATGGATAGGCTAACGGGTAGCCTAAAGAATGTAGCCTATTGGTATATCGTCAAATAGCAAGGGGCCTATTGCAACCATCGATGGCACTAGATTAATCGCCAGCTGATGTCTCTTTAAAGCGTCAATATGCGCTAAATTCACCCGCACAGCTGATCTCAATTGCAACCATTATTGATCCCCTCCTTATCACTCCCTAAAAGATGACGTTGGTGTTACTTTAGTCCTGCTTGCAACCAAAGTCTCAAGATATTTTTGCGGTCTGGTTGGTATTTTAAAATCGGAACAACTTTGTGCTTTTTGATCAGATTAAGGGTGATTTATCTATTTGACAAGCGTTCCATACAACTGAAATAAAGTATTTGGTAAAACTACCGTGGCAACTTACCCGACACTTTGTATGAATGGAAACTAACATTGGTGTAGCCTACTGTTATTATTTTATTTGTTTCATGTGTATATTATCCAAAAGTGTCTGGTATGGTCACTATTTAACAAGATCAGGGGTAAAATATACATGGACCGTCCATATTTGAAATGTTTAACTAAATCAAGTCAACTGGGGTGATTTGAGTTATTTTTATCAGAAAAGCATGGGACAAAACTGAACCTACGCTGACACAGTAAGCCTGTATGTTATCTCTGATGGCAGCAGCCCTAACCACTAGATCACTTCAAGCCACGGTTGAGCTACATTTTTGACCTAGTAGAGACCAATATCTATCTTATGTTATTAAGCTATATAAAAACGACAGTTGTTGATGTGTATGGTTGCATTTCAGAGAAATATTTGTACATTTGAACGTTGCAGTAATAGGATTTTGGCATCGAATTTGAGCGAGCGAGAGAGAACATCTTTTTGAGAGCAAGCCCTGATCCCAATGACTTGACAGCCCCCGCATGAAGAGAAGGACAATTGCTCTTTCAGGGATTCAAAATGCTCGTTTGAATTTCCTGATGCAGCAGGAAAATTCTCTGAGACAAAAGAGAGATCAAGTTAAGATCCGACATCTGTACCATACGAAATGTAACATACCATACTAAAATGAAGGGAGATTTACATTTACTATGTTACATCTACCCCTGAGCCCAGGTTGTGCACTTATCCCAGGGATAACAGGGATAGTACAGACCCTAGCCTAGGGATAGCTGGCCCTGCTCCCGGAGAAGGGTTAGCACTGACTTTTTAGGGTTTGCCCCAGAAACATGGTGTCAAAATAGCCCGTTTGAAATGGGGTCAAGGACAATGCATATAATTTTCACTGTAAAATGACAAAAGCTGCATTTACAGAGAGCTTTGATAAGATAGGGTTCCGTTGTCAAGCTGCCGTAGACTCCCTTCTGAAACGGTCTCTATGGCAGCTACTGGCACGCTACTGTAGCTGCTGACATGAGCACTTTAGTATTTGTGAAATTCAGAGTTAAAGTATCCTGTTTTTCCCCCACAACAAGATCTGATGCAAACCATGATTACATGCTCTTTCTCTTAAATGCTCAGCATTAGTTGAAACTGCACCTTACATAATATTCTAAATGCCTTCCTGAATAGGACAATATCTCGATATCTCTCTATGACATATAAAGGGCTTCAAATCCCTTCATCAAACATCAAATCAATGTTATTTGTCACATGCACCAGGTGTAGACTTTACCATGAAATGCTTACTTATGAGCCCTTCCCAACAATGCAGTTAAAAATGATAAAAATATAAATAAGAACACAAGAGGAATAAAATACACAAGAATTAAGCTATATACAAGGAGTAAGAGTGGCATCCTTACCCTACCTCTGTAAAACCGTAGCTCCACTCAGCCATCAATTGGCATGCAGCTCATTGATCAGCTGTAAAAGCACAGTTACTCACTCACTACTTATGAGGGGGACACCATGCACGATCAGACTTCTTTATAGAACCGTTGTTGCATCATTACCTGTGTCTTTGTAAGCTGTTAGTCTGATATTAAAATGGGAAAGAGCATGCTTGACGGAGGTGTACTTGTTGCATGAAGGACAATATCATTGGTTCAGCTCTTGACACACAGTTGTGAACTGGAAATGGTGGGCCATCTTGTCACCCCATTTGACATGGAGCTAGACAGGAGAATGCTTGAGGCCTTTTGTGCCTTCCGTTGTGGGAGACAGCCACAGCCTTACAGGGAGGATTATAGCAAACTCTTTCCCAATAGGATTTCGGAGGTTTCATTTTCACTTGTCTTGACTTTAGCAAACATTTGTGACAAGATTGTGATCATGAAAAAGGAAACTATGACATATATTTTATATCACTATCATGCACCCGCACCGTCACACGTAAGGATGGCTCTGTTGCAGAAAGACTGATACATGTTTGATAGTGTCTTGATGCTGTATTGTTTGTCCTTCATGTTCTAATACTTTAATGTTACCCCTTCCTTGTGTTTTTTGTAATACATAATTATAAAAAAATAAAATAAAAAAACATTTGTGAGAATGTGGCTATTTGGAATGGTCCCTGCAGCACCCTTGAAATCTTGACAAGGTTGTGACTTTTAGTTTTTATGGATTATTAGTTTGAGCTGTTAGTCATTAGCTTATTACCCAGCATTTGTGCATTTACACTAAGACATTTTCACTAAGAAATGCCTTTACAAACTGATAGATCTCTACGGTTGCTCTTACTTGTCTCCATTGATTAGCTATTTGTCCGCTGGCTTCTGTCTATGGTGAAGCCACATCCAAAGGAAACACTTTCTAAAAATCAAATTTGATTGGTCACATACACAGATGTTATTGCAGGTGTCGGAATGATGCATTGGGCTGACCGCACCACCCTCTGGAGAGCCCTGCGGTTGCGGGCGGTGCAGTTGCCGTACCAGGCGGTGGTACAGCCTGACAGGATGCTTTGAATTGGGCATCTGTAAAAGTTTGTGTGGGTCTTTAGGGGCCAAGATGAATTTCTTTAGGCTCCTGTGGTTGACCACACTGTCTGTGTGGGTGGACCATTTCAGATTGTCAGTGATGTGTACTCCCAAGGAGCTTGAAGCTTTTCACCTTCTCCACTGCGGTCCCGTCACTGTGGATAGGGGCGTTCTCCCTCTGCTGTCTCCTGAAGTCCACGATCAGCTCCTTTGTTTTGTTGACGTTTTTGGGAGATTGTCTTGTGAAATTTCAGGGTGTGTTGAACTTGATATTTCCGAAAAGATGTTGCTAGGACATTAGGCCTACTCATCGTCATCATCAGCAGCAGCATCAAAAACAAAATAGGTGTAGATTGCGAATTGTAAGATGTTTACCCTTCCTGTCTGAGCCAATTTACAGTCTCGGCATCCCACGCACGCCCCCTTCCCTACCTTAGCTGACGTTATTAGACATGCCACCCGCTAATGTCCGACACAACAGATGGAAGGGCTCAGCACCCTTGACATCTAATTGGTCGAGCAGAAGGTTGTCACTGACCAGGAAAACAAACACACCGTTTTGCATGCTATGACATTCACTCACAAGTGCTTTCAAGGCTACTTTCCCTCCCTCAGTTTTCTATTAGTGTTGTCACAATACCAGCATTTTGACTTTGATACCGTTACCAGGTTTAGTATTACAATACTCGATACCATCACGATACCAAAACGATAACACAAAAAAAGGCATTTTAACCAGTCACAGAATGGCACTTGATCCAGACAGATAAACTTAGCTACTGCTCTGTTCAATTGGGCATCTTTTGAGTTCAATGTCATTACATTTGAACATTTTTCTGTTCTTTTTTTAAGAGACAGCCATGTATGCATTAATTTAATTAATTATACAATCAATTTGACTTTGTTTTACCAATCTAACTACAAAACAGCAGAATGGTGAACATTTATTTGAATAGTAAATCTCTACTGATACACTGGTTAAATCAAGATGTAGCCTAGGTCAATTCACAATACAGGTGAATGCGTATTATTCAATAGGAGTGTGTGCATTGAGTTATTGAGCTTGTTGTATCTGACTTCATGGGGCTACAGATGACAAAAAATCCTTTCCATTTAGGACTTTATTGGCAACTACTAAGAGAACATATTTTATTGTACCAATTAACAACATTTGCATTGAAGAAGCAATCTCTTCCTTTATAAAAATGTGGCTGTCTCTTTAAGAAATGAATGATGTCATTTGCCAGGCAGGAAGAGTTTTTGTTGGCAAAGGAGGAAGTGAATTAATAAAGTTTTTGGTGACAATCAGCATATTTTCACAAACAAAGTACTTGAGGAGTGAATTCAGCTGTAAACTAGCCTACAATTAAAGCTGGAAGTTACAAGTATCATCTTGCATTGTAAAAATGTTCTAGCCTATGGACATTGTTTTGCGAACAGTAATGAACAGTTTCAACATGCTGTGTTGCATTATTCAAGTGTGTTAACTCCTGTGCAGCATAAGTGGGGACTGGGGAGCTAATGCAGCACTTGAGAAATGAATGAGTAAGTAGAGCAGACTACACACACTATAATGAGGACTACGCTGATAGACTTGATCCTCTCAATCAAGGGAGACACGTGACAGAAGTAGTTCTCCTGAACATAACAAAACATTTAGTACCTAACCGTTTTTTTTTTCGATCGAAAATGTACAGAAGTTTCAGTACACCTTGCAACACTATTTTAGATAATGAGATTGTGGTGTGCAGGGTGAAGTTAGCCTGTTTGCTATTATCCCAGATTGTGATATTGAATTATTATTAAAGATTCTGAATAACATACTTGAAATAGAGCCGTATTTCACAGAATCACCCCACCTGCTAAGTGTTTATCGGTTGTTTTAATTTTTACTCCACTTGACTGGTTAAAATCGTTACCGCTGAGGGTGGCGCTGGAGTTCAAGGAAAGCATTGGGTGGTAAAATACATGTATGTACTTATGGTCTCTCGCCCTCACACTCCGTTTCTCGCCTATACCGGCGCATTTACTACAAGTACCGTTCTAAAAATATCGCTCACCTGTCAGGAATAGAGAAAAGCATCTGTTGGCATGATGTATCATTCACCGCCACTCTTCCCTGTCTCTATGAGGACTGAAACCTGACGTGTGCCACTGCTCGCTTGGAGACGCAAAGGGGAAACTTCAGCAAGTGCTCTGGAGGAAGCGAGCTTCGCCGGGTGCGCTGGATGGCGTTGATCCGTTCTTCCGCCATAGCGTTCTAAAATATTGTCGGTTGAGCATCAAAAGTGAAGGAATATCAATCCATTCATGCTTTCCCTAATTTTGTCTGAGTCTGTCACAGACGCTTCGTGGTTTACGGAGGAAACTTATATTCTATTTTGAAGACACTGCATGAAGGTAGGGTCGTTTCTTTTCCTTATTTATTTTTTAGCAAGATAGGTGTCCATGCAGCCTGTCCGAAATGTTCATTTGTTATTCAGTGGGCTACACGTCATTTGCTGCAATGCATTTTCTTTGATGCATCCCTCGGCTAATAGATTATTTTGATCTCAGTAGGTGGACAATGAGAACTATGTGCACAGAGAAGGCTAATGAATGAGAGGTTGTCATTCCTGATGACGCCTACATATACCTATTAGGCTACTGACGTGATTGGCAGTTGTTCAAAGTCTCATAGGTAGACTAAAGATTTCTGTTCTCCTCCTTTTTTTTTCTCAGTGACATTGCTCATTTGAAGGTCCACTTGAATCTTCAGGTTTCTCGTGTGTAGTGTGTTGTGAAACTCCTATGTCTGATCCCTCCTAGTTCTAGCCTGTTCATAGCATGCTTCGCTCTTTTGTGAATTTGATTAATACAACCACTCCACAAGTAGCCTTCTGGACTGAAGGATGTCACAATAACTGCTTCCCTGAAATGGCAAGGCCATGCCAGCCCACCCGAGACTCTTCAGTGGGTCATTGATTCATTTTTTTTTTGGTTGAGGGTTCAGATGATTTAGATTCTGAAACACACACACACATACCCACACACAAACACACGCACACACTGCACCATGTCTTATTGCTCTACCCCATGGATATGTTTGAAAGATCTTTTGTCTCTTGAAGAACCTAATTTGAGTAAAAAAAGCAACAGCCTACATAATATGGAGGTTTGGAACTTAGATACGATTACATTAGCCATAGAAATAGATGGCTGTATGGGCATGCTGTGAAATACAGTAATACTTTATGTTAAAGCTAGGGTTTCTCTGGTTTGACCTGAAATGTTAATTGAATTGGCTTGTCTCTGCTTCTGATTACGGTTTGGTGAATGAATGGCGACCACAGCCATCTGCATCACAAATACTACAGTACATTGAGTCCGACCTGGATGGAGGCTAGGCTGATTACAGAGTTCAAAGGCATTTCACGTGGGAGCAAGTCTGTCATTGTTTGACACCTACAGTATTGTGAGATTCAAGAAGCTAAGGGGGTCTCTCTCATGTCACATCCAACCTTAATGTGAGCAAGCGACATGCTGCATATTTTCAACATAGTTGCTGTATGTGCCTATGGTGTTAACTTGTGTTGGTATCATGTGTTCAACTAATTAAAAAAGTATACAGTCTGCTGTCCACAGCATTTTACGTATTTTCATGCAAAAGCGCATGTTTGTTCGAAGATAATCTATAAAGGAAATAAGTTGAATTTTTAAAAATCTTGCTCATTTTGGAAATATGCTGTGTGTTTGCGTGTGTTTGCGTGTGTGTGTGTGTGTGTGTGTGTGTGTGTCACTAATCTACTCCCTCTGTGGTGATGTGGGCTTGTGTGACTGATTTGATATTCAGCCTTGTCTCAAACTAGACGTAACATAGTAAATGTAAATCCGGGACACTCAAATTAGTATATGTTACGTTTGGTATGGTTACATAAGACAGATGTACGACAATTTAAGTACAGTGGTTGGTCGGGGTGGGTGGTCGTGTAACGCAAATGTTTAGCAACCCAAAAGTTGAGAGTTTGAATCTCATCATGGACAATTTTAGCTAATTATCAACTTTTCAATTACTGCTTTTTAGATACTTTGCAAATAGTTATCATGTTAGCTAACCCTTCAACTAACCTTAACCCTTTAACCTATAAACTTAAGCCTAACCTTAATCCTAACCCCTAAATCTAACTCCTAGCCTAGCTAACGTTAGCCAGCTAGCTAAGGTTTTGCAAATTCAAAACATTGTACATTTTGGCAATTCGTAACATATCATATGAAATGTGTGATGGACATCCACAAATTAATACATACCATACGAAATGTAACCTATCAAACTAAATGGTGCATCTCGGATATACGTACAGAATAATACCAAATGCTCTGAAACCAGGTTGTGATCTTCCACAGCGTAGCAGGACGCAATGCAGAGTGCGTGAAGTTTAACATACTGTATATACAAACTAAAACATCTGAAGGCTTGTGCATCCAAGCAAATTAATCTTCAAACCACTCAAATTGTTGTCGTCACTATATCCAGCTAAAACATGTCAAAGCTCAATTTAGGTGACATTTACAATGCATTGCTTTCACTTAGGTGACATCATAAAGTAAAAAACTGTCCTTTTCAATGAAAAGTCTAATTCAAGATACACCGATCTTCATTGATTCAGTATCTATGCCCCGGCATGTCTATAGCTTAATTAATTTCTACGTTTAATCTTGGATTTAGAAATTGCACTGTATTGTAGAAAGCCCTGGAAAACCCATTGCAATATATCTAAGAGGGTGTATAAATTACACTAGTACTCGTGACACAACAATGTAAATCAATTAACAGAATCTAGATTGACTGTTAGAAAATGTGACTAATAAGAAGCAGCATTTTCCCCTGCATTATGTTATTGTCTTCCAATAGGTTGGCATGGGAGTAGAGGGCTAGATGTCCATATGTCCATATGGCAGTTGATATAATATGTTGCCCACCGAGTCAACATTTGTCAGACGTTTTCCTACCCTAAACTGAGTCTGTGGTCCACCCCATCTGTTGAGGGAATCCTATTACATGCTTCCTGCATCTCAATCCCACATGAATTGGGAAAGACTGGCAACATGTTATTGTATCGAATTAGCTTCTACCAATCTTTCCTGTTCATCTGGGATTGAGATTCAAATGTCTCAGTTCAACTTTAGACCCCCCCCCCTTTGAGGTATACTAGAACAGAAGTCAACACACTTTGATTGTGGATGCACTATCCCTTTAGAGTATCATGGAATGTGTGTCCGTCTAAGTGGTTGATAGGCAAAGACAGAGTACATACTGCATAGAAAAGTGAGTCCCTCTGCAAAGCTGACTGAATATCTCATTAGTTTGGTGAAGTCTAAAATATGCCCTGTGTCGCTCTTCTCACAAGGTATCATGCTGTGTAATCTCTAGTCAAATTCTGCGGAAGCAAGGAACTGTGTTGCACACATTGGATGTTTTGAAGCCTTTAAGAGCATCGACAGGCAACCAATGTTTTCATTACATATACTCTAGCCTAAAAATATTCAGACTGTCTCTCTCTCTCTTACACACACGCACGCACGCACGCACGCACACACACACACACAATACAATGCCTGTTTGTTCTCGTATCAACGTGTTTGAATCTACCGAAGCAACATCTGTTGAGGATTTGTAATTTAGATTTTTTGTGGATTTTTAATGTAAATATTTAATGAATTTATCTACAGCCAGTGAAAGTCATGTATCTTCTTATAGCAGGCGACGGTAAATGTGTCAAAGGAAAGACATGAAAGCTGTGATGTATTTCAAAACAAGTTTCCTGTTTATCTCAAACGGCACTCTGTAAGTCTACATGTTGATTTCTGATGTATGATACAGAGATCTATGGATTCATAGGGGTTTTATGGGATTGCGAATCTTGTATGATTTGATGTCTGCATTAGAATTACAATGAACCACTTAGTGTCACTTAAAATGCCATTCTTGCTGGTGGTAACTTGCTGACTTAAACAATGGTTTATTAGTCTGTGTTATGATCAGTGATGTAGTTCTATTCTTGTAAGGGCCGGAGTGTTATTTAAAAAACAATCATTTTATGACATATTTTCTCAAGTTGTACCGACAGGTAGCCTATTAAGTAATATATTATCTCAAAGAAAATGTTTATATTACACTCAAACACCCAAATTAGGCCCTCATTTCAAAGTAGGCCATTATCACTGTCAATCGCGATTGATGATTCATCACATTTTACAGGTGAAACGTCCAAGTTGAATCTGCATGCCGACCATTCTGATCTCAGTCAGTTTCGTGGGAATAAGCAGCTAGATCTTCCTGAATGATGTAGGCCTACTACTGTTTTTGAGCGAATTTTAGACAAGATGGAATTAATAAGCTACAGCCTACCTTTTATTTTGTGTCAATCAAAACACATACTGTAGGTCTATTTAGCCTATTTAAGTGTTGTTGTTGTCTAGCAGTAACGTTACACTATGCTATTATATTCGGTATGTTAGGCCTATGTAGAATAACCATTTATGTGATCTTGCGAGACATTGATTCAGATTTGATCTCAACTTTATTAAACAAGCAACATTCTGAGAAGTGGCTCCGGTGCGGTCCTGCAGCAATATGATATGATATGTCATGTCATTACATTATTATGACTGTGTGACTGCCTTATGAGTCAGGGTTCAAGTAAATTGTCCCGGAATGTTCAAAAGCATCCCTTTGGCAATGTCAGTTTTTCAAGGCATTTACTCTTTCCTTTGTCTTCCCTTGTCTTAGTAAACTACACTCAATCATAGGACGACAGTATCTTATATCTATCTTATCTTGTAGGGTCATAATGGCCCAAACCTAACATAGCAAGTGTAAAATATTTGCCTGAGCTGCGTTTCTTTCTTTGTGATCCTGAAAAGAGAAAATATAACTGTTGGGGGAGGTTCTCTTTTGCACTGTTGAACCAATCCAATAGATGTGGAGGAGGAGTTAAGGAGTGCTGCCTTGTTAACATCCAAAAGCAGTGCTACCGACCTCGCAGATGGTGCAATGACCTTCATTATGACCATTTGTTAGACATGCATGGAGTGGACATCCCCCTTGACTAGATTATTCTGTGATTATTAAACTTGGCATTAGCTCTTGTTGCTCACAGAATTTTTTAAAGGAATGTTTTAATTGAAAATATTTGCAGCGATTGAAAGAGGAAGAGGCCATACCCATGTTGTGCCCCACCCTCTGATAGGCTAATCCACTCACTGCAATGCATTTCTATCTCACCAGGTGATACTGTATTAGAGCCCTGCTTCCACCCAGGCTGGATGCTCTAACCAATCACATTAGCTGTGTTCTTGACCTTTTTTTGCTGGTCCTCACAGTTGCTCAGAAGTGTTGAATCTCGCTCTGGCAGCATCACTGATAACATTTAAGAGGTGCCCTATACTTGTCATTTGTTTTCAGGCTTGAACAGAGTTTAAAGTTGTTGCATTTGGACTTGCAATTATTTGCATGTTTAGAACTTGATGAATGTTAGATAAATGCATCTCAATGCAATAGTACTTGAATTTCTTACACATTAAAAACAACTTGTTTTATATAGTGCCAAATAAGGGTTATTTGGCTTGTAACCATAGCAGAACCTGTTTTTGTGTTATTTAGAACCTGTTTTTGAAGGTTTATAAAGAACTATGCTCATAAGGTTCTAAAATTGAACCTGTATGGTGCTATAAAGAACCCTTTCCTACGGTTCAGTAAAGAACCATTAAAAATAGGTGAAATATAGTCCCAAAAAAGGGTTCTGCTATGGTTCAAATCCTTTGTAGAACCATAAAGGGTTTTTATTCTGGTCTAATAGCCTTATTATATTGTTAATATTCCATAGGTTTTATTCATGTGTTTATTAACAAGTTGAATCAGGTGTGCTAGCTCTGAAATAGCTGCAGGTCCTTGAAGAGAGAATAACTACAAGACTATACATTTGTCTTCCTGGCTCTAGTCACTTATAACACAGCATATTAGATCAACTGGAATGACACTCTCACTCATGGTTGCGCAAACCACGGCCTCAAAATATTCGAATGAGCCACATTTTAATTATCACTAAAGGAGCAAAGAACCCTTTTGTGAACTGTGAAGAACTATTGACGAGCTCAAAGGATTCTTTGGGTCAGTCTGGTTCCACATACCATCTCCCTTCCCAAAGAACCATTGAGGAATCAACATTTTTTAGTGTATAGACTACAGAATGTCACCTTTTATTTGAGGGTATTTTCATATCTGTTTTACCATTTAGAAATTAAGGCACTTCATGTGTAATATGTATTTGGACAAATTCACTTAGTGTATAACATTTAGTCAAAAGTTTAGTATTTGATCCCATATTCCTAGTACAAATTTACTAAACTCAGGAAAAAAAAGAAACGTCCTCTCACTGTCAACTGCGTTTATTTTCAGAAAACTTAACGTGTAAATATTTGTATGGATAAAAGACTCAACAACTGAGACATAAACTGAACAAGTTACACAGACATGTGACTAACAGAAATTTAATAATGTGTCCCTGAACAAAGGGCGGGTCAAAATCAAAAGTAACAGTCCGTATCTGGTGTGGCCACCAGTTGCAAGTACTGCAGTGCATCTCCTCCTCATGGACTGTGCCAGATTTGCCAGTTCTTGCTGTAAGATGTTACCTCACTCTTCCACTAAGGCACCTTCAAGTTCCTGGACATTTCTGGGGGGAATGGCAGAACACTGACATTCCTGTCTTGCAGGAAATTATGCACAGAACAAGCAGTATGGCTGGTAGGATTGTCATGCTGGAGGGTCATGTCAGGATGAGCCTGCAGGAAGGCTACCACATGAGGGAGGAGGATGTCTTCCCTGTAACGCACAGCGTTGAGATTGCCTGCAATGACAACAAGCTCAGTCCGATGATGCTGTGACACACCGCCCCAGACCATAATAGACCCTCCACCTCCAAATCGATCCCGCTCCAGAGTACAGGCCTCGGTGTAACGCTCATTCCTTCGACGATAATCGCGACTCCGACCAGCACCCGTGGTGAGACAAAGCTGTGACTTATCAGTGAAGAGCACTTTTTGCCAGTCCTGTCTGGTCCAGCGACGGTGGGTTTGTACCCAAAGGCGACGTTGTTGCCGGTGATGTCTGGTGAGGACCTGCCTTACAACAGGCCTACAAGCACTCAGTCCAGCCTCTCTCAGCCTATTGCGGAGAGTCTGAGCACTGATGGAGGGATTGTGCGTTCCTTGTGTAACTCGGGCAGTTGTTGTTGCCATCCTGTACCTGTCCCTCAGCTGTGATGTTCGGATGTACCGATCCTGTGCAGGTGTTGTTACATGCGAGGATGATCAGCTGTCCGTCCTGTCTCCCTGTAGTGCTGTCTTAGGTGTCTCACAGTACATACATTGCAATTTATTGCCCTGGCCACATCTGCAGTCCGCATGCCTCCTTGCAGCATGCCTAAGGCACGTTCACGCAGATGAGCAGGGACCCTGGGCATCTTTCTTTTGGTGTTTTTCAGTCAGTAGAACGGCCTCTTTAGTGTCCTAAGTTTTCATAACTGTGACCTTAATTGCCTACCATCTGTAAGCTGTTAGTGTCTTAACGACCGTTCCACAGGTGCATGTTCATTAATTGTTTATGGTTCATTGAACAAGCATGGGAAACAGTGTTTAAAGCCTTTACAATGAAGATCTGTGAAGTTATTTGGATTTTTACAAATTATCTTTGAAAGACAGGGTCCTGAAAAAGGGACGTTTACATTAAGCTTCTGACTCCACAAACTTGTTAGATGCTTTTGGCAGTTTGTTTTGATTGTGTTTCTGATTATGTTGTGACCAATAAAAATGAATGGTTATAATGTATTGCTTCATTTTGGAGTTAATTTTATTGTAAGTAAGAATGTAATATGTTTCTGAACAGTTCTACATGAATGTGGATGCTACCATGATTATGAATATGTATGAAAACACCTTCCAATAAGATGACACTGTACCGTGACCCCGTTAAAAAAACCTTTGAGCTCAAATCGTGAATAATAATGAGTGAGAAAGTTACAGATGCCACCAAGACTTCTCATCTTTCAGCATTACCAATAACAGGGGAGGTAGCATATTATCAACCAATAGGTAGGCAGTTGTTTCATATGAATGGAGTTGTTTTTAGACAAGGGTGCACTGAAAAATAGGCTCAATTATCTTGGCTACTTTAGCTAGCTAGCTTCTATACAACGATATGATGCAGTCAAGACAGGCACTACCAGATGGTATGATAGTGTTACGGCTTTCTTCCTGGGATGAATGAGAGGACCAAAATGCAGCGCAGTTAATGTTCAACATGTTTAATTAAACAATGAACATTAACAAATAACAACCGTGAAAGCCAAGACAGTCCTATCTGGTGCAGACCACAAACACAGAGACAGGAAACAACCACCCACAATCCCAAACACAAAACAAGCCACCTTTATATGATTCTCAATCAGGGACAACGATTGACAGCTGTCTCTGATTGAGAACCATATTAGGCTGAACACAGAAACAGACGAACTAGACACACAACATAGAATTCCCACCCAGCTCACGTCCTGACCAACACTAAACAAGCAATACACATAAGAACTCTGGTCAGGACGTTACAGATAGATAACCTATGGCATCAACTTCTTTTTAATTTTCTCTCTCTAAGGGTTTTTTTGGCATGGGAAACATATGTTAATATTTTAAAAAATTAAAAATCCTTTTATTTAACTAGGCAAGTCATTTAAGAACAAATTCTTATTTACAATGATGGATTTTTAGCTTGTCAGCCCAGGATTTGATCCAGCAACCTTTCAGTTACTGGCCCAACACTCTAACCACTAAGCTACCTGCCACCCTAACATTGCCAAAGCAAGTGAAGTAGATCATTTTTGCTTATTTCGCTTTTGTTTATTAACAGTAAACATTACACTCACAAAAGTTCCAAAATAATAAAGACATTTCAAATGTTATTATGTGCAACTAGTTAAAGTACAAAAAAATAAATAAATAAAAATAAATATGGGTTGTATTTACAATGGTGTATGTTCTTCACTGGTTGCCCTTTTCTTCTGGCAACAGGTCACAAATCTTGCTGCTGTGATGGCACACATCAGCTAGATGTGGTATTTCGTCCAGTAGATATGGGAGTTTATCAAAATTGGGTTTGTTTTCGAATTCTTTGGATCTGTGTAATCTGAGGGGAATATGCCACACACACAACGGCCACTGCTCCCATCTCCCCCCTCCCCCACTCGTCTGCTGAAGAACCAGAGCGCAGCGCATCACTCTCTCAATTCAATTCAATTTAAGGGCTTTATTGGCATTGAAAACATTTCTCTCTCGCGAGCAAGTCTCCATTGAAGTAAGACAAAAATCCAACACATTTAAAAAAACGTCCAACACATTTATTTAGATTATCCAGAAGAAATGTATTATATGAATAGTGAAATGATTTCCACCAATAATATGTATGAAAACACCTTCAAATAAGATGACACCGTACTGTCACCTCGTAAAAAAAAAAACGTTTTATCTCAAATCCAAAATGCTGGAGTATAGTTAAACGTCTTTAGCTTCACTGTCTGAATACATGAGGTAGGGAAGTGTATATGTGCATGGCAGATGTTTTCTTTGCTTATGCACGCCGTATTAAAAAGCATTCCATTTCAGGGGTGGTTGTTATTTCAATGTAGATGATCAAGTTATGTAGTGGGTGTGTGGGGAAATCTTGGTGTTAGCACTACATCTGAGTGCTTTGATTTATACATTGTGAAATGAAGAAGTGTGTAGTTGTTGGTGGTGCTGGAATATTCTTAGTGTTATACAATGCATTCGGAAAGTATTCAGACCCCTTTTCCCACATTTTGTTACGTTACAGCCTTATTCTAAAATTGATTAAATAGTTTCCCCCTCTCATTAATCTACACACATTACCCCATAATGACAAAGCAAAAATTAGTTTTAGCAAATGTATTAAAAATAAACTGATATCACATATTCAAACCCTTTACTCAGTACTTTGTTTAAGCACCTTTGGCAGCGATTACAGCCTTGAGTCTTCTTGGGTATGATGCTACAAGCTTGGTACACCTGTATTTGGGGAGTTTTTCCCATTCTTCTCTGCAGATCCTCTCAAGCGCTGTCAGGTTGGATGGGGAGTGTCGCTGCACAGGTATTGTCAGGTCTCTCCAGAGATGTTCAAGTCCTGGCTCTGGCTGGGCCACTCAAGGATATTCAGAGACTTTTTCCAGAAGCCACACCTGCGTTGTCTTGGCTGTGTGCTTAGGGTCATTGTCTTGTTGGAAGGTGAACCTTCGCCCCAGTCTGAGGTCCTGAGCACTCTGGAGCAGGTTTTCATCAAGGATCTCTCTGTACTTTGCTCCGTTCATCTTTCCCCTCAATCCTGACTAGTCTCCCAGTCCAGACCGCTGAAAAACATCCCCACAGCATGATGCTACCACCACCATGTTTTACCGTAGGGATGGTGCCAGTTTTCCTCCAGATGTGACGCTTGGCATTCAGGCCAAAGAGTTCAATCTCGGTTTCATCAGACCAGAGAATCTTTTTTCTTGTTTCTTTAGGTGCCTCTTGGAAAACTCCAAGCTGGCTGTCGTGCCTTTTACTGAGGAGTGGCTTTCGTCTGGCCATTCTACTTCTGGAAGGTTCTCCCATCTCCACAGAGGATTCTAGAGCTCTGTCAGAGTGATCATCAGGTTCTTGGTCACTTCCCTGACCAAGGCCCTTCTCCCCCGATTGCTCAGTTTGGCCATGCAGACAGCTCTAGGACAGCTCTTCTTCCATTTAAGAATGATGGAGGCCACTGTGTTCTTGGGGACCTTCAATGCTGCATAAATGTTTTGTTACCCTTCCTTCTTCCCCAGATCTGTGCCCCTACACAATCCTGTCTCAGGGCTCTACGGACAACTCCTTCGGCCTCATGGATTGGTTTTTGCTCTGACACGCACTGTCAGCTGTGGGACCTTCATATAGACAGGTGTGTGCCTTTCCAAATTATGTTCAATCAATTGAATTTACCACAGGTGGACTCCAATGAAGTTATAGAAACATCTCAAGGATGTATCAATGGAAATACCGCTCTTTCTGGAAGTGTTTTCCACTAACACTGAGTGTTGAAAATATTTAAGTCAAAGGCCTCCCTAGCTTACCTACTCTAAGTACTACTACTACTACTACCATGGGCGGATGGGACAAGAATTCAGCCCTAGCATTTTATCCACACCAACACACATTACTGCGTGTGCCGCCAACTCACCATCTGCCTCCCTGTTGTGCTGTCTACCGGTCTCAGCATCTTCTCTGCTGTCACTCTGTGCTACTTCTTATTCTTTCTCTTGCTGTCTGTCTGTGTGTTTAAGCTACTACTACTAACTTGTTCTCAACTGGCCTATCTGGTTAAATAAAGTTGAAATAAAAAAGCCTTATACATTATAAAAGCCAAGTTACCGACTTAGGCTATATTGCAAATTAGTTCCTGTTTTATGTGTTCTCCTGAATCAGCACCTCCCCTAAGTGTCCATTACATTACAGGGCTCCAGACTAACATGTTCTCCTGAACCATCACCTCCCCTAAGTGTGCATTACATTACAGGGCTCCAGACTAACATGTTCTCCTGAATCATCACCTTCCCTAAGTGTTCATTACAGTACAGGGCTCCAGACTAACATGTTCTCCTGAATCATCATCTCCCCTAAGTGTCCATTACATTACAGGGCTCCAGACTAACATGTTCTCCTGAATCATCACCTCCCCTAAGTGTGCATTACATTACAGGGCTCCAGACTAACATGTTCTCCTGAATCATCATCTCCCCTAAGTGTTCATTACATTACAGGGCTCTAGACTAACATGTTCTCCTGAATCATCACCTCCCCTAAGTGTGCATTACATTACAGGGCTCCAGACTAACATGTTCTCCTGAATCATCACCTTCCCTAAGTGTTCATTACAGTACAGGGCTCCAGACTAACATGTTCTCCTGAATCATCATCTCCCCTAAGTGTCCATTACATTACAGGGCTCCAGACTAACATGTTCTCCTGAATCATCACCTCCCCTAAGTGTGCATTACATTACAGGGCTCCAGACTAACATGTTCTCCTGAATCATCATCTCCCCTAAGTGTTCATTACATTACAGGGCTCTAGACTAACATGTTCTCCTGAATCATCACCTCCCCTAAGTGTTCATTACATTACATGTCTCCAGACTAACATGTTCTCCTGAATCATCACCTCCCCTTAGTGTTCATTACATTACAGGTCTCCAGACTAACATGTTCTCCTGAACCATCACCTCCCCTAAGTGTCCATTACATTACAGGGCTCCAGACAAACATGTTCTCCTGAATCATCATCTCCCCTAAGTGTTCATTACATTACAGGTCTCCAGACTAACATGTTCTCCTGAATCATCACCTCCACTAAGTGTTCATTACATTACAGGGCTCCAGACTAACATGTTCTCCTGAATCATCACCTTCCCTAAGTGTTCATTACATTACAGGGCTCCAGACTAACATGTTCTCCTGAATCAGCACCTTCCCTAAGTGTTCATTACATTACAGGGCTCCAGACTAACATGTTCTCCTGAATCATCACCTCCCCTAAGTGTTCATTACATTACAGGGCTCCAGACTAACATGTTCTCCTGAATCATCACCTTCCCTAAGTGTTCATTACATTACAGGGCTCCAGACTAACATGTTCTCCTGAATCATCACCTTCCTTAAGTGTTCATTACAGTACAGGGCTCCAGACTAACATGTTCTCCTGAATCATCACCTCCCCTAAGTGTTCATTACATTACAGGGCTCCAGACTAACATGTTCTCCTGAATCATCATCTCCCCTATGTGTTCATTACATTACAGGGCTCCAGACTAACATCTTCCCCTGGTATCACTGGTGCCGCTAACTTTTCCAGGTGGTGGCACCAGTCCACGATTTGGGTCAGACCCACATCATAAGTAATTATCTTATAAAGTCATTCATAGTGTTTTATTAACAAGTATAATAAATAGACTACTGAAGTGTTCAAGAAATACTTTATTTCATTTAACAATATATTTAGGTACTATAGGTATATAGGTATATTTTACTATAGAGATAATATAGAGATTTTTATAGAGATGAATTACATAGTGCACATAAAGATAGCCAAACTAATATCATAGGCTAATTCTTTTGGGGTTTAACACATGAGGAAGTGGAAACTCAAAACACATGAACTAGATTGCCCACTACCAGTTGCCATCTATTCATCCAATAGTACATGTAATGTCCTAAAGCACTTTGAAGTTGTGAGCTACTACTACCCATGAGACCAATAGGCCTACGCCCTCGCAATGGCCGGTGCGCATTTCACGCACTATTGTAAAAAGAGTTGCTATTGAGCTGAATATTTGAAATGTTATACAATCAGAATGCCTTTTTCTTTTGAGCACATGGTGGGGGGAGAGGATGTAACGTTCTGGGTGTAGTGGGTGCGAAGTCAGGCGCAGGAAGCAGAGAGTTTAGTGGTAGTGCTATTTAATGCACAAAACGGCGAACATAAGCCACTCCACAAATCACAGGGCGCACACAAAACAAATGCCCCAAAACCGGGGACTGCAACAGTCCAGCAAAACCCACGAAACACGAAACACTATACCTCAAACATGTACCCTAGTTACACAAACAATCCCGCACAAATAGCAGGCAGGCCTACTGGGTAATATAGCCCGACTAATCAACCAAACACAAAACAGGTGAAACCAATAAACAGAAAAGGGGAAAAAAGGATCAGTGGCAGCTAGTAGGTATAGTACAACTAGTATTACTACTATTACTACTACCATTGCTAATGTTACTTTCAGTACCCCTACAGCTACCAGCACTCTTATTAAAACTGATCAGAGCTCGCCCGGATGTAACATTAAAGGCGTCAGTCAGACCATTTTAGCACCAGTTGACAAATTCTAGGATTATATGAATGACTGA
The DNA here is from genome assembly GCF_029448725.1 of Salvelinus fontinalis. Classification (NCBI taxonomy): domain Eukaryota; kingdom Metazoa; phylum Chordata; class Actinopteri; order Salmoniformes; family Salmonidae; genus Salvelinus; species Salvelinus fontinalis. Next base: position 17,814,382 of record NC_074665.1, read on the forward strand.
TGACATTTGCGGCTTGTGGTGATTACCAATAATTGATGTCTACAACATTTCATTCATGATGAAAAAGTATTAATAAGTATGACATCACTTCACAGAAATATCTATTCAGACTCGTCATATGCGTTCTTCAGCCGAGTACGAGTAAGATAATGTGTGGTAAAAACATATAGCTAGAGGAGTGGTACTCATTGGGCAGCCCGCAGGGTGCAAACTCTCCGCAAGTCCTTCATATGCGACTTGCTGGGAGTTTCTAATTTTCCATTCAAAATGCCTAACAATTATACAATTTCAATTCAATGTGTTTAATAATGGAAGCCTGAATCACTCCATTGAATACATCTATTGTTCCCTGGATGGCAGATAGATGGCAGTATAGCGCCGCTGTTGAACAGAAAGGCCGTAATAGAACGTTTACCCGAAATAGAACACAACTGCTCAGCTTCAGCTACTGACAGATATCAGTTTGCTACTGGCTAATTTTGCAGTCTGGTAGACATGGATCGATTTATTATAAAAAAGAAATGTAAATCTATTGACAATGATAATGAGGGGGAAGAGCTGGAGAACAACGTGACAGCTAGGAACGAACAACCACCGGAGAACCAGGAAAATCAGGAAGATGGGAAATGTAGCTAGCTAATGTAGCTAACGTAGCTAACGTGGCTCCGGTGGCTAAGAGAAGGATACGGTTGATTCAAGAAGAACACAAAGTTCCAAGAGAAATGGAAAGACAAGTATTTTTTTGTACTGCATGATGGGACTAGCTCACTTTGTCTTATTTGCCATTAGACAGTCAATTCTTTTCAATGAGAAAATTTAGAGCGACATTTCATGTCAAACATTGCCCACTTTGACAAAACATATCCGCTACAAAGCAACCTCAGAAATATCAAAATAGCGCAACTCAAAGGACAGCTCAAAGGACAACACCAAATGATGGACAGATCTAGCACGGTTGCAGAGAAAACCACAGAGGCAACATATGAGATTGCTTGGATACTCGCAAGAAACAAGAAGGCCTTCATAGACGCAGAGATTGTCAAATAATGTATTTTGGCCTCAGCCAAAATATTGTATGCTGATTTCACAAACAAGGAAGCTACTTTAAAGCAAATGAAGGGACTGCGACTCTCAGACTCGACCCTAACTAGACGCATAGAAGACATCGACGAGGACATCCATAAGCAACTGATTACTGACATATCCGTGATGCCGTGTTTCATCATTGCGCTTGACGAAAGCACTAATGTAAGTGACATTACTCAATTATGTTTTTGGGTCCGCTTCCCTCAAAACGAGTCGTTCAGAGAGGAACGTTTACGTTTACTGCCCCTTCAGGGAGAGGATATTCTGAAAGCCATTGTTAAATTTTTTTGCTCATTTAATAATATTGACTGGTCAAATCTGGCGTCTGTGTGCACTGACGGCTCCCCAAACGTGCGAGGGAAGGTGAAGGGACTCATAGGCCTATTCCCGAATTTGTTACGTTTCATTGTATCATTCATCAGGAAGCACTTGTGGCTAAACTCAAAGACTGTGACTTGCAGGATGTGATGCAGCAAGTCGTGCGCCTGGTGAACATTATTATTGCGAGGGCACTGAATCACCGGCAGTTCCGCGACTTGCTGGAGGAATACCAGACAGAATACGGCGACTTGATATTTCACAATAAGGTGAGATGGCTGTCTCGTGGCATTTTTAGAAAGATTTCTCTCTCTCCTCCCTCAAATCTGTGAATTTGTTGCAAGCAAGGGGAGAGAGGAGCCAGAGCTGGAGGACCCACAGTGGATAAGCTGGCTTTTTAAATTTACATCACCTGCCACCTGAACACTGTGAATCTCCAGCTCCAAGGGAAAGCTCAAACTCCGGGCAAAATGCTGCGTGTGGTCACAGCATTTCAAAATAAAATCACCACAATGTTCATACCTGACAGACAGATTGTTCATTTCCCAAAACTCAGAGCTGAAGTTGGAGTTTGAGTCAAGATTCAAGGATATGATGGAGTACAAGGAGTTTTTAAACTGTATTGAGAATCCCTTTCATGTGCCAGTGTCACCTCTGACCCCAGTCATCACAGCCCTCTGTCCTGACCGTGCTGGAATAGAGAGTGTGATAGTGGAGCTGCAGGCAGATGACACATTGCAAGGTGAACTAAGAGCACCCATTTCTGGAGCCTTGTCAGACAGAGTATCCACTTCTGAAGCAGTGTGTGCAGGACTTATTCATGTGAAGCAACATTTTCAACAATGGACATTGTGAAACAAAAACAGACAAACAAATGCACACCCGGATTGCCTCACAAGGATAGCAACAACTATACATTTAGAATTAATTCAGTCAAGGAGCAGAAGGGACATTTTTCACTCATCCAACTACTGAGGTAACACTTAATATGGGTCTTATGCACTACCGGTCAAAAGATTTAGAACACCTACTCATTCAAGGGTTTTACATTATTTGTACTATTTTCTACATTGTAGAATAATGGTGAAGACATCAAAACTATGAAATAACACATGGAATCATGTAGTAACCAAAAAAGTGTTAAACAAATCAAAATATATTTCATATTTGAGATTCTTCAAATAGCCACCCTTTGCCTTGATGACAGCTTTGCACACTCTTGGCATTCTCTCAACCAGGTTCACCTGGAATGCTTTTCCAACAGTCTTGAAGGAGTTCCCACATATGCTGAGCACTTGTTGGCTGCTTTTCCTTCACTCTGTGGTCTGACTCATCCCAACCATCTCAATTTGTTTGAGGTTGGGGGATTGTGCAGGCCAGGTCATCTGACGCAGCACTCCATCACTCTCCTTCTTGGTAAAATAGCCCTTACACAGCCTGGAGGTGTGTTGAGTCATTGTCCTGTTGAAAAACAAGCTCTCTGAATGATTGTCTCAACCCAAAGTGGCCCCCTTACAAAATAAGTGAATAACACTGAGCTAGAGTATAGACCTCTTTCTGTCTTTACAAAACATTGTCGCACGATGGTGATGCGCGTAAGTTGGTGGCAGAACAAGGAGTTCTTATAGAACGGCAGCAAAAAAAGACTATATTTACATGCTGCTTATGAATGCATTTCACACTACTTTTGGATTATAATTGGATTTTAAGGCTCGTATGATTGTCTTGCTTAATATAATGTTTGTGTCATCGTCGCAAATCAACTGCATTATACTTAGAATACACTTCAACTTCAACCAGTAAAATGTCTCTTTGGCTAGCTTTTGCTACGGCCTATATCAATGAGCGTTAGCATTCTAGCTAACAACTGCTGCATCCCAAATAGTTATTTTGCAAAGATCACAACCAAATATAATCTTAGCGACTGTTCAAGCAAGAATCTAAACATCATTGTAAGTGTATGAGATCCCCCAAAAGCTATTTTGTTTAGAAGTAATAAAAACATACATCTAGTCTGAATGGGCGCAGATGGCAATGGCTTTCTTTCTGTCGCCAAGAGTTGCGCGCATTTGTGCGCGACGTGAATGTGTCATGTCCTGGAAAAGGGTCTATTTTTGTCTTACTTTGGAATCCAACTGTCAGAGGCAGTCCAAACATCCAACTGTCAGAAGCAGTCCAAACATCCAACTGTCAGAAGCAGTCCAAACATCCAACTGTCAGAAGCAGTCCAAACATCCAACTGTCAGAAGCAGTCCAAACATCCAACTGTCAGAAGCAGTCCAAACATCCAACTGTCAGAAGCAGTCCAAACATCCAACTGTCAGAAGCAGTCCAAACATCCAACTGTCAGAAGCAGTCCAAACATCCAACTGTCAGAAGCAGTCCAAACATCCAACTGTCAGAAGCAGTCCAAACATCCAACTGTCAGAAGCAGTCCAAACATCCAACTGTCAGAAGCAGTCCAAACATCCAACTGTCAGAAGCAGTCCAAACATCCAACTGTCAGAAGCAGTCCAAACATCCAACTGTCAGAAGCAGTCCAAACATCCAACTGTCAGAAGCAGTCCAAACATCCAACTGTCAGAAGCAGTCCAAACATCCAACTGTCAGAAGCAGTCCAAACATCCAACTGTCAGAAGCAGTCCCAAAAATCCAACTGTCAGAAGCAGTCCAAACATCCAACTGTCAGAAGCAGTCCCAAACATCCAACTGTCAGAAGCAGTCCCAAACATCCAACTGTCAGAAGCAGTCCCAAACATCCAACTGTCAGAAGCAGTCCCAAACATCCAACTGTCAGAAGCAGTCCAAACATCCAACTGTCAGAAGCAGTCCCAAACATCCAACTGTCAGAAGCAGTCCCAAACATCCAACTGTCAGAAGCAGTCCCAAACATCCAACTGTCAGAAGCAGTCCCAACAGTCAACGTATTGTTGTTTAGAACATTAGGAGAACTCCTACAGGTCCTTCAGTCATATTTTTTGAATCAATTGGCTTTATAAAATCCATATGGCATTGGGATATTTCTCTGTGTGCGTACTGTACACTTGAACATATTGTTTCATGGCTTTGTTTGTAGTGTCAAACTGGGAAATAGACTAAAATTGGCCACTCAAAAGGACAATATATTGGCAGTGTGGTAGCAAAAATGACTAACAACAATTATACCACACAGATACATATTCTCATGGTTGAGACAGGATCAGAGGTGGAGAGTGCATCATACATCAGTTGGGTTGATTGTTACCAGCAGTCGTTTTACTTCTACTTCATCTCAAAGCAAGAAACATCCAGGAAGAGATGCGATGGGCACTACTAGGCTACATGAGAAAGAGGAAAGAGCAGGATGAGGAGGGAGAGCCTCTAATGAGTACAGAGCATGGGGATGTGAGTGGGGCTTACGGACCCAGCAAAGTCTTGTCAACGCCACTTTGAAGTTAATGGATGACATGCAATTAAAAAGGCTGGCCGAAAAATTCATGCTCTCCATTTGAATAGGGAATCTGTGAATGTTGGATGCTTTTTTTTAACTCTCTAGTGAGAGCATGCCTTTTCCTAAAACTCCACACATGATGGTAGAGTATTAGTGTATATTATTAGTGTATATTTATAGGGCGAAATGCACTCGTTTGACTGCCTTTTCAGGTTAGGTCTTGGATTCGACTTAATTTGAGGACAGTAGCATTCAAAAACCTTCTTCAGAAGGAAATGGCTGTGTTGAATACCTGTACCTGATCATGGATTTAAGACACTCACCTTTAACAACTGCCTGAGGCTCCACGGTGTGTTTTTAAATTATTCTGTGTGAACTTGGGGCCAGCTAGAGATACTACATTTGTGGCTAGCGTTTGACTGTTAGTGCTAGTTTGGGGTCTGAACTAGCCATCTGCACACTAAAAAATGATGGTCCTAAATAGTACCAGATAGGGGTTCTTTGGCTTGTAACCATAGCGGAACCCTTTTTTGAAGGTTTTATTGTGCTATAAAGAACCCTTTGCTAAGGTTCTATAAAGAACAATTAAAAAAGGTTCTATATAGCACCAAAAAGGGTTCTGCTATGGTTACAACCCTTTTTGGGGCTATATAGAATCCTTTTTTATGGTTATTTGAAGAACCTTTGTAGAGCTCCTTTTGTAGAACCATACAGGGTTTTTAATTCTGGTCAGCCATATTATATTATTAAACTTGCATAGGTGTTATTATTGTTATATTTGACAAGTTGAATCAAGTGAGCTACAGTAACTCTGGAACAGCTGGGGGTCCCTGAGGAGAGAATTGATAACCACTGACTGATTTAGTCAACTGTTTTTAATTGACACAAGTAGAAGTCTTTCACAAGACACCATCACTGGCTGTAGTCATATATGCAATAGCTAAACACAACATATTAGATAAACTGGAAGGACACTCTCACTCACAGGTACACAAAAAGATCTGTGCAAAAAGCACACCCCAAAATACTCTGAGATGCTCCCCCTATATTTACATTTTCAATAAGGGAGGAAAGAACCCTTTTTTAAATGCTAAGAATCATTGAAGAGCTCAAAGGGTTCATTGAGTCATTATGGTTCCACGTAGAACCATCACTCTTCCCAAAGAACCCTTGAGGAATCCTCATTTTATTTTGTGTGTGGGACAGTTGCCAGGTTGGGTCCTAACAACCAATTTAGACGTAGGGGGGTGCGGGTGTAGGGATGAATGTCTGTTCACAGAGGCGTAAGCAGGACGGTTAGTTCTTTCAACGTTGCCACCCCCCTGTAACAACCTCCTAACACAGGGGCTAGTATTACAGAATGGCACAGGTTTAGATATGGGGTAGAAGGAACTAGCATCTTCCTTAGGACATCTCCCAAACACTTCTCATTGAGACGTGCCTCTGTCTCTACAGAAGTTGCTCTTGCATTGTTCTTCACCAAAGGACATTGGATCCAAGAATCTGTCAACATCCCACTGGTTTATTTAAGATGTGAGCATACGGTTGAATTCATCTATAAAGACGTTAACTCCCGCTATTAAATGTTTCATCAGCCTGTGGTACTCCTGGGGCGTGTGGAGGTTACTATTGAACATTATTCGCTTGGTAATTACCCACCATAAACTACTGGGGCTGTGTCCTCCTTCCTTTGTCCTCATTGCATCCCATTTCTTAAAATAATGCCCTCTTTTTATTGCCCTGGGATTGCTGGCCGCCATCATTAGTGTGGAGGAAGAAATTCCAACAGCCTCTCTTTTTTTAGTGATGCTTGAGGGACACCCTCAGCATGGTAATCACTATCACCCCCGTTTTGGCAATGAACCTTCAGAAGAAAGGGAACATTCATATTTATATTGGTATTTAAGATTTTGATTTATTTCAAGGTTTTTCCAATTTATTTTATTTCTGTATTGAACATCAGTTGCTAAGAACAATTCAGTCATATCTGAAAGTACTCGAAAGTGCAAAGATTGTTTTTAGGGGACTAATAAGCATAGGTGTCACATCAGCTCTCCTCCGATCTAGAGTGATGTTTCAGTAAAAAAAAACTAACAGGAAAGCATTGTCTGTCGGTAGTTGATGTTTGATATGTTGATATTTTTTTTGTACTTCTCCCCAATTTCGTGTTGTCCAATTGGTAGTTACATTGCTGCAACTCCCCTACACATTCGGGAGAGGCGAAGGTCAAGAGCCATGCATCGTCCGAAACACGACCCTGCCAAGCCGCACTGCTTCTTGACACACTGCTCGCTTAACCCGGAAGCCAGCCGCGCCAATGTGTCGGAGGAAACACCGTCCAGCTGTTGACCCCAGTCAGCTTGCAGGCGTCCGGTCCGCCACAAGGAGTCACTAGAGCGCGGGCCGTTTTGCACGGCCGGCCAAACCCTTCCCTAACCCGGACGACGCTGGACCAATTGTGCAATGCAGTGCCTTAGACCGCTGCGCCACTTGGGAGGCAAATGTGCCGAGGATTTAAGCATAATATGCGAAAGAGTGGTATAAAGAGCTTGCGCTGAATGGACCGTGTGCATTAATACATTCCATAGGAAAGGTCAGCTGATTTATTAAACCTAAATAGGATTGTACATGCTTGTTCGAACACCACAAATGACTTATGAAATGCAATGACAGGCATGGAATAAGTGTGACAAAAAAAGCACAAGTTAAATGAATACCAGATTTGTCATTGGGTGGAAATGACGGTGTCGTCCAGTTCAGTGCTCGGAATCTCGCCTCATCTCACAAATGGCTAGCATTTCTAGCTTGACAGAGAAGTTGGCTGCGCTAAGTGAGGTGACAGGCTAGCTTGAGGCTGTTAGACTGGCTTTGTTTTATAGTCTACTCTGTGTATAGCACTGCTACTGCAGATCTACTCCTAATCGTCTGACATGAACACATACGGAATTTGATGTTGTGAATTATTATGCTATTTTGATGGTTTTACGATGCTGGCCTTAATCTTCTATTAAAAAAGATCTCTGCAGTCCAGGCATCCAGTTCGTGTTGGTTTAATTGAAATGTTGCAAGTGTATGAGGTCCTAATTGAAACCAGAGTACTATAGCAGACAATTACATAAATATACATACAGTATGGCTTTTGTTACAAATCAACTGGCTTAACATTATGTAGATACCCACACAATCCATGCACAACAATGCTGATAATGCCCAGGCGTTTGTAAAAATGTTTATGGCGGTATGTTCATGTTCACTCTTTTAGATGTAATGTAAAATAAAATTAAAACGTAAATCCTTTAGCCTGTTGTGAATTTTCCTCAAGGTTTTTTGTGATTGTCGTTAGGTCTCAAGTTCACTTTTTAATAGTTTTAATAGAAACACAATTGAGACAATATTCAAGTGTCTTTGAACGGGTAGTAGGTGCCAGGCGCACTGGTTTGAGAGTCCATGCCCTGACAAATTGAGGCTGTTCTGAGGGCAAAAGGGGGTGCAACTCAATATTAGGAAGGTGGTCCTAATGTTTGGTATACTCAGTGTATATACAGTATACAATGTATGTGTCCATTACTGTCCGCACGCGTCTCCGTGTCGACCACTCATCTCTGCCTTGGCAAAATGGCAGTGATCTCATCGAACCACATGGCATTTTGAAGCGTAGGCTATACCACCAGTTTTCAAGCCCGTTCACTCATGTTTCATGCCTCTGACATGCGGTAATGATAAAAAGTGTTATAATTATTGTGATAGGCTCATGTTTTACGGTACGGGTTCCCCCACTATTTATTTTTCCCGGGACACCGTACCGGACCACACCGGCATACTTTCACCCCCTGGTTTTATTGTCACACACCGGATAGGTGCAGTGAAATGTATTGTTTTTTAGTGTCAGCCGTAGTAGTATGGCGCCCCTGGAGCAAATGAGGCTTATGTGCCTTGCTCAAGGGCACATTGACAGATGCCTCTGCCATTACAACCTGGAGGGAAAGCTGTTATAACACTAAATACGTTTCCATCCACAGTTTTAATGCGAGTGTATATATAACAGCAGTGAAGTTTCGGTTACAAGTATAAATGCTTACAGATAATTTGTTAATTTGACATGGTGGGATCTTTTTGTGTTGGTAAAATTAATTATGCGAGAAATGCCAGTAGAAACGCCTTTATGCACAAAAATGTATATAATAACCATCATATCGAAGTAAACTTGAAGTCACGTGATGGCAATAGTGTGGTCCTCCTACTACGACTTGGGAAAGCATGCAGTTTATTTGGCCACAGATGAAATAAGTTATAAACTTCACAGGGTGGTGAAAGTGCAAGGTTTGATGCTCGTTTCCAATAAATATTGAGGGTCTTATTCTGGGGACATTATGATTGATGATTGACTGCCGTTTGACAAATATAAATATGAATAATCTCATCATGTAAACTAGTCTACCTGCACTGTAGGCTATCTGTGAGGTGCTGGCTAGAGCAACACGCCAAGACCAGAGTTGGCACATTTGCTATTTAACGCAACAGTTTTTATTGACAAAACTATCGGTAGATATGAAAATGTGATGGAAACACATTGAACTTAAGATTTTTATTCAGTACATGAAAACTTTTGTCTATTTGGTGGAAATACATCACATACACGATGTATACAAAAGTATGTGGACACCCCTTCACAGCCAGGCAGTCTCCATAGACAAACATTGACAGTAGAATGGCCTTACTGGAGAGCTCAGTGACTTTCAATGTGGCACCGTCATAGGATGCCACCTTTCCAACAAGTCAGTTCGACAAATTTCTGCCCTGCTAGTGCTGCCCCAGTCAAATGTAAGTGCTGTTATTGTGAAGTGGAAACGTCTAGGAGCAACAACGACTCCGCTGCGAAGTGGTAGGCCACATAAGCTCACAGAACGGGACTGCTGAACCGCGCTCTCGGTTGCAACACTCACTACCAAGTTCCAAACTGCCACTGGAAGCAACATCAGCACAATAACTGTTCGTCGGGAGCTTCATGAAATGGGTTTCCATCGGCCGAGCAGCCACACACAAGCCTAACATCACCATGTACAATGCCAAGCATCGGCTGGAGTGGTGTATAGCTCGCCGCCATTGGACTCTGGAGCAGTGGAAACGCATTCTCTGCAGTGATGAATCACGCTTCACCATCTGGCAGTCCAATGGACAAATCTGGGTTTGGCGGATGCCAGGAGAACCTGCTCTAATGCATAGTGCCAACTGTAAAGTTTGAAGGTGGAATAATGGTCCTGGGCTGTTTTTCATGGTTCAGGCTTGGCCTCTTAGTGCCTGTGAAGGGAAATGTTAACGCTACAGCATACAATGACATTCACCCAAGTCATAGACTGTTCTCTCTGCTACCGCATGGCAAGCGGTACGGAGCGCAAAGTCTGAGACCAAAAGGCTCCTTAACATCTTCTACCTCCAAGCCATAAAACTACTGAACAATTAATCAAATGGCCACCCGGACTATAACCCCCCCAACCCCATTTGTTTTACACTGCTGCTACTCGCTGTTTATTATCTATGCGTAGTTACTTTACCCCTACCTACATGTACAAATTACCTCGACTAACCTATACCCCCGCACATTGACTCGGTACCCCCTGTATATAGCCTCATTATTCTTATTTTGTTACTTTTTATTATTATTTTTACTTTATTTTATTTGTTAAATACACTGCTCAAAAAAATAAAGGGAACACTTAAACAACACAATGTAACTCCAAGTCAATCACACTTCTGTGAAATCAAACTGTCCACTTAGGAAGCAACACTGATTGACAATAAATTTCACATGCTGTTGTGCAAATGGAATAGACAAAAGGTGGAAATTATAGGCAATTAGCAAGACACCCCCCAAAACAGGAGTGATTCTGCAGGTGGTGACCACAGACCACTTCTCAGTTCCTATTCTTCCTGGCTGATGTTTTGGTCACTTCCTCCCACCCTCATGGAGTCTGTTTCTGACCGTTTGAGCAGACACATGCACATTTGTGGCCTGCTGGAGGTCATTTTGCAGGGCGCTGGCAGTGCACCTCCTTGCACAAAGGCGGAGGTAGCGGTCCTGCTGCTGGGTTGTTGCCCTCCTACGGCCTCCTCCACGTCTCCTGATGTACTGGCCTGTCTCCTGGTAGCGCCTGCATGCTCTGGACACTACGCTGACAGACACAGCAAACCTTTTTGCCACAGTTCGCATTGATGTGCCATCCTGGATGAACTGCACTACCTGAGCCACTTGTGTGGGTTGTAGACTCCGTCTCATGCTACCACTAGAGTGAGAGCACCGCCAGCATTCAAAAGTGACCAAAACATCAGCCAGGAAGCATAGGAACTGAGAAGTGGTCTGTGGTCACCACCTGCAGAATCACTCCTGTTTTGGGGGGTGTCTTGCTAATTGCCTATAATTTCCACCTTTTGTCTATTCCATTTGCACAACAGCATGTGAAATTTATTGTCAATCAGTGTTGCTTCCTAAGTGGACAGTTTGATTTCACAGAAGTGTGATTGACTTGGAGTTACATTGTGTTGTTTAAGTGTTCCCTTTATTTTTTTGAGCAGTGTATTTTATTGACTCTTTCTTGAACTGCATTGTTGATTAAGGGCTTGTAAGTAAGCATTTCACGGTAAGGTCTACACCTGTTGTATTCGGCGGATGTGACAAAGTTTGATTTGATTAGAAGATTCTGTGCTTCCAACTTTGTGGGAACAGTTTGGGGAAGGCCTTTTCCTGTTTCAGCATGACAATGCCCCTGTGCACAAAGCGAGGTCTATACAGAAATGGTTTGTCGAGATCAGTGTGGAAGAACTTGACTCGACTAGCCTGCACAGAGCCCTGACCTCAACTCCATCAAACATCTTTGGGATGAATTGGAACGCCGACTGTGAGCCAGGCCTAATCGCCCAACATTAGTGTCCAAACTCACTAATGCTCTTGTGGCTGAATGGAAGCAACTTCCCGCAGCAATGTTCCACATCTAGGGGGAAGTCCTTCCCTGAAGAGTGGAGGCTGTTATAGCAGCAAAAGGGGTACCAAATCCATATTAATGCCCATGATTTTGGATGGAGATGTTTAACGAGCAGGTGTCCATAGACTTTTGGTCATGTAGTGTGTTTTAGAATATTTGCATGAAAATCTGTCACCAATTGGATGGAAACCGTGCTACTGTCAGAATGGACCTACAGATATGGGATCTTAATTTGAGGAAGTTTGCTACAGCAGAAAATAATTCTGCAGCAACTGGAAATATGAATAATTATGTGTATTACAATTGATGGACATTTTTGTACTTTTTTATTTGGAAAAATCAGGTCCGAATTTTCTAAATGGAATTTACAAATATTATTACATAAAAAAAAAACCTCAAATACACCACAAGTTTGCATTTCATGCTGTGCAGGAAAATTCTCGGCAACAAAAGGTTGATCAAATTAAGATCCTACATCTGTAGCCTTCTACTATGTGATCCCTTATCCCGCTGTATTCTTTCAGCCTCCACAGGGAGACATTTGCATCCCACATGAACAATGTTGTGACATACATGTCTGCACAGGTACAAGCATCAGTTGCCATAGGCCGAAATGGAGTAGGAAATCCGTCCCGAGCCTTATGCGTTAGTGCCCTGGCGTAAACTTCCTCACCGGACAGAACATTTCTAGCTATTTAGATGGAGGACTACTTTCTCACGGAGGACTACTTTCATTGAGTGTAAATTGCAAGTGAGTAGTTTGTATGCACCATGTCAGCTAACGTTAGCGTTACAAGCTTTCCACCACTGACTGGCTGTGGCTATAATTACCCTAGCTATCTGCGTCCGCATTGTGTTCGCCTCTGTCATGTTTTTAAAGGGATTCTTTTTTTCAAGGGCACACATTTTAAGCCTCGCCTAACCAAACTCGTGATTTATATGTCTGAAGATTTTTTTCGCTCCTTTCAAAGTTGCCGACAATCCCCCTTGTTCCCAAATTCAAAGGCTGTTGGATTTCCGAGAGTAGTATCCTTGGCCTCCCTGCTTCCATGGAGGATAATACTGTTCTGCCTGGAGTGAATGTATTCCAATATTCAGCTAAGAAAGACAGGCAGGCATCCACACAAGCACTGTCCTCTACTCAATAAAAACAATGCACTGTTAACCAGAGAGAGACAATAAGAGCTGTGTCGATGTTCCACAGCTTGCCAGGCTCAGGACCTTGCAGTGGAAATAAACTATTGCCTCCAACATGAGCAGCTGAGAGTCGATATCAGAACCAAGTAGTAGTCTTGCCCTCTGTCTGGATATTGTTGGATTTCTAAATGGACTTGTGCATGCTTTACAGCAGGGGTAGGCAACCCTGTTCCTGAAGTGCCGCAGGATTTAATTCCAACTAAGGACCACACCTGACCAGCTGAGCTAATGGGTCAGTTCAGTGATTACCTAACTTCAACATACCTGGTCTTCCAGGTCGGTTAAATCAAAAACATGAAGAGACTGCGGCAGTCCAGGGCCAGGGTAGCTTACCCATGCTTTACAGAATCACCCCTGATCTCTGCAATACTGGTATCCATTATTTTAAAGCAGGAGGCTATGCCATTTCTAAGTTACATACACTTTTATGGTAAATAACGCTGTCTGCCTAATTATAGTCTAGTAGCACAATCACCTTCTCAGCAAGAAGAGAAGTAGAATCACCCATGTTTTATTCATGGTTTTTCTCTTCCAATGCTTCTTTAAAACGTTGTTTTTGTTGAAGCGAGGATTCCATATGCCCGGTGTCATCGTCAACTTAGCTGACTTTTCACCTCGGCAGTGTGTCTGCAAAGCTCCAGTTCAAACATCATGAATGTGGATCACTTGATGAATCATGACCCCTCTCTCAGAATACAGCCTTTGCTCGTTTGAAGGGCAGCTTTTAATCCTGCGGTGTGGTGGTTCTACTGTCTTTATAGCACCCGGTGTGGTGGTGCTACTGTCTTTATAGCACCCGGTGTGGTGGTGCTACTGTCATTATATCATGCAGTGTGGTGGTGCTACTGTCTTTATAGCACCCGGTGTGGTGGTGCTACTGTCTTTATAGCACCCGGTGTGGTGGTGCTACTGTCTTTATAGCACCCGGTGTGGTGGTGCTACTGTCATTATATCATGCAGTGTGGTGGTGCTACTGTCATTATATCATGCAGTGTGGTGGTGCTACTGTCTTTATATCATGCAGTGTGGTGGTGCTACTGTCTTTATATCATGCAGTGTGGTGGTGCTACTGTCATTATATCATGCAGTGTGGTGGTGCTACTGTCTTTATATCATGCAGTGTGGTGGTGCTACTGTCATTATATCATGCAGTGTGGTGGTGCTACTGTCTTTATATCATGCAGTGTGGTGGTGCTACTGTCTTTATATCATGCAGTGTGGTGGTGCTACTGTCTTTATATCATGCAGTGTGGTGGTGCTACTGTCTTTATATCATGCAGTGTGGTGGTGCTACTGTCTTTATATCATGCAGTGTGGTGGTGCTACTGTCTTTATATCATGCAGTGTGGTGGTGCTACTGTCATTATATCATGCAGTGTGGTGGTGCTACTGTCTTTATATCATGCAGTGTGGTGGTGCTACTGTCATTATATCATGCAGTGTGGTGGTGCTACTGTCATTATATCATGCAGTGTGGTGGTGCTACTGTCTTTATATCATGCAGTGTGGTGGTGCTACTGTCATTATATCATGCAGTGTGGTGGTGCTACTGTCTTTATAGCACCCGGTGTGGTGGTGCTACTGTCTTTATAGCACCCGGTGTGGTGGTGCTACTGTCTTTATAGCACCCGGTGTGGTGGTGCTACTGTCTTTATAGCACCCGGTGTGGTGGTGCTACTGTCTTTATAGCACCCGGTGTGGTGGTGCTACTGTCTTTATAGCACCCGGTGTGGTGGTGCTACTGTCTTTATAGCACCCAGTGTGGTGGTGCTACTGTCTTTATAGCACCCGGTGTGGTGGTGCTACTGTCTTTATAGCACCCGGTGTGGTGGTGCTACGGTCTTTATATCATGCAGTGTGGTGGTGCTACTGTCTTTATAGGACCCAGTGTGGTGGTGCTACAGTCTTTATATCATGCAGTGTGGTGGTGCTACTGTCTTTATAGGACCCAGTGTGGTGGTGCTACTGTCTTTATATCATGCAGTGTGGTGGTGCTACTGTCTTTATAGGACCCAGTGTGGTGGTGCTACTGTCTTTATATCATGCAGTGTGGTGGTGCTACTGTCATTATATCATGCAGTGTGGTGGTGCTACTGTCTTTATATCATGCAGTGTGGTGGTGCTACTGTCTTTATATCATGCAGTGTGGTGGTGCTACTGTCTTTATAGGACCCAGTGTGGTGGTGCTACTGTCTTTATATCATGCAGTGTGGTGGTGCTACTGTCATTATATCATGCAGTGTGGTGGTGCTACTGTCTTTATAGCACCCGGTGTGGTGGTGCTACTGTCTTTATAGCACCCGGTGTGGTGGTACTACTGTCTTTATAGCACCCAGTGTGGTGGTGCTACTGTCATTATATCATGCAGTGTGGTGGTGCTACTGTCTTTATAGCACCCGGTGTGGTGGTGCTACTGTCTTTATAGCACCCGGTGTGGTGGTGCTACTGTTGTTATAGCACCCGGTGTGGTGGTGCTACTGTCTTTATAGCACCCGGTGTGGTGGTGCTACTGTTGTTATAGCACCCGGTGTGGTGGTGCTACTGTCTTTATAGCACCCGGTGTGGTGGTGCTACTGTCTTTATAGCACCCGGTGTGGTGGTGCTACTGTTGTTATAGCACCCGGTGTGGTGGTGCTACTGTCTTTATAGCGCCCGGTGTGGTGGTGCTACTGTCTTTATAGCACCCGGTGTGGTGGTGCTACTGTCTTTATAGCACCCGGTGTGGTGGTGCTACGGTCTTTATATCATGCAGTGTGGTGGTGCTACTGTCTTTATAGCACCCGGTGTGGTGGTGCTACTGTCTTTATAGCACCCGGTGTGGTGGTGCTACGGTCTTTATATCATGCAGTGTGGTGGTGCTACTGTCTTTATAGGACCCAGTGTGGTGGTGCTACAGTCTTTATATCATGCAGTGTGGTGGTGCTACTGTCTTTATATCATGCAGTGTGGTGGTGCTACGGTCTTTATATCATGCAGTGTGGTGGTGCTACTGTCTTTATAGGACCCAGTGTGGTGGTGCTACGGTCTTTATATCATGCAGTGTGGTGGTGCTACGTTCTTTATAGGACCCAGTGTGGTGGTGCTACGTTCTTTATATCATGCAGTGTGGTGGTGCTACGGTCTTTATAGGACCCAGTGTGGTGGTGCTACAGTCTTTATATCATGCAGTGTGGTGGTGCTACTGTCTTTATAGCACCCAGTGTGGTGGTGCTACTGTCTTTATATCATGCAGTGTGGTGGTGCTACGGTCTTTATATCATGCAGTTTGGTGGTGCTACGGTCTTTATATCATGCAGTGTGGTGGTGCTACTGTCATTATATCATGCAGTGTGGTGGTGCTACGGTCTTTATATAGTGCAGTGTGGTGGTGCTACTGTCATTATATCGTGCAGTGTGGTGGTGCTACTGTCATTATATCATGCAGTGTGGTGGTGCTACGGTCTTTATATCATGCAGTGTGGTGGTGCTACGGTCTTTATATCATGCAGTTTGGTGGTGCTACGGTCTTTATATCATGCAGTGTGGTGGTGCTACGGTCTTTATATCATGCAGTTTTGTGGTGCTACGGTCTTTATATCATGCAGTGTGGTGGTGCTACGGTCTTTATATCATGCAGTGTGGTGGTGCTACGGTCTTTATATCATGCAGTGTGGTGGTGCTACGGTCTTTATATCATGCAGTGTGGTGGTGCTACGGTCTTTATATCATGCAGTGTGGTGGTGCTACGGTCTTTATATCATGCAGTGTGGTGGTGCAACGGTCTTTATATAGTGCAGTGTGGTGGTGCTACGGTCTTTATATCATGCAGTATGGTGGTGCTACTGTCATTATATCATGCAGTGTGGTGGTGCTACGGTCTTTATATAGTGCAGTGTGGTGGTGCTACTGTCATTATATCGTGCAGTGTGGTGGTGCTACTGTCATTATATCATGCAGTGTGGTGGTGCTACGGTCTTTATATCATGCAGTTTGGTGGTGCTACGGTCTTTATATCATGCAGTGTGGTGGTGCTACGGTCTTTATATCATGCAGTGTGGTGGTGCTACGGTCTTTATATCATGCAGTGTGGTGGTGCTACAGTCTTTATATCATGCAGTTTGGTGGTGCTACTGTCTTTATAGGACCCAGTGTGGTGGTGCTACAGTCTTTATATCATGCAGTGTGGTGGTGCTACTGTCTTTATAGGACCCAGTGTGGTGGTGCTACTGTCTTTATATCATGCAGTGTGGTGGTGCTACTGTCATTATATCATGCAGTGTGGTGGTGCTACAGTCTTTATATCATGCAGTGTGGTGGTGCTACTGTCTTTATAGGACCCAGTGTGGTGGTGCTACTGTCTTTATAGGACCCAGTGTGGTGGTGCTACTGTCTTTATATCATGCAGTGTGGTGGTGCTACTGTCATTATATCATGCAGTGTGGTGGTGCTACAGTCTTTATATCATGCAGTGTGGTGGTGCTACTGTCTTTATAGGACCCAGTGTGGTGGTGCTACTGTCTTTATAGGACCCAGTGTGGTGGTGCTACAGTCTTTATATCATGCAGTGTGGTGGTGCATGCAACCAAAGAGGTAGAATATTCTGATAGAATCTCATAAGCTTCGTCTGAATGTGAAACTGCTTTCATAATGTTATCTCAATCAATACATTGTGTCGGAGTATAACATTGTCTTAATTACAATTATGTGGTATTACACTTTCAGAATTGTTGTGCTGTTGGTAAATGCAGATATACTGTACAACATTATTTCAGCAAATGTTAAGAAACATAAGATCGGTCTGTTTGAAAACAAGCGAAAAGGGTATTCTTCTGTGCTAATTTTTTTATTCTGAAATAAACGGGGCATTTTCTTATTCTATTCAGTTGGACTTGAACTCATTAAGTTAAAACACGTTTTTCCATAGGAATGTGCACCCCCTCCATATCAGCTGCTTCTCATATAACAAAGGTCCCTCATTATTGACCCTTTTCTGTTTCCCTGCTTTCAGATTAGACCCACAGACAGGTAGCTGTCAATCAGGCTACGTAGATCAGAGCAGCAGCTATGCTAACACCATGTAATTGGTTTTATTAATCAAATATATCTGAGGTCAAGTACTTAGCAGGATGTGAAGGCTTTTTATTTACAGAGAAAGAATCTCCAAGTCTTCCTCCTTTGATCTGTGAATTTCTGGCAACGCTTGATTTCCCCTGAATGGGAACCAGTCTGCAACACTGTCCTCTCTCTTCTCAGTGTCTTCTCCTAGTGCACTGGGTAATGTAACAACACTGTCCTCTCTCTTCTCAGTGTCTTCTCCTAGTGCACTGGGTAATGTAACAACACTGTCCTCTCTTCTCAGTGTCTTCTCCTAGTGCACTGGGTAATGTAACAACACTGTCCGCTCTCTTCTCAGTGTCTTCTCCTAGTGCACTGGGTAATGTAACAACACTGTCCTCTCTCTTCTCAGTGTCTTCTCCTAATGCACTGGGTAATGTAACAACACTGTCCTCTCTCTTCTCAGTGTCTTCTCCTAGTGCACTGGGTAATGTAACAACACTGTCCTCTCTCTTCTCAATGTCCTCTCCTAGTGCACTGGGTAATGTAACAACACTGTCCTCTCTCTTCTCAATGTCCTCTCCTAGTGCACTGGGTAATGTAACAACACTGTCCGCTCTCATCACAGTGTCTTCTCCTAGTGCACTGGGTAATGTAACAACACTGTCCTCTCTCTTCTCAATGTCCTCTCCTAGTGCACTGGGTAATGTAACAACACTGTCCTCTCTCTTCTCAGTGTCTTCTCCTAGTGCACTGGGTAATGTAACAACACTGTCCTCTCTCTTCTCAATGTCCTCTCCTAGTGCACTGGGTAATGTAACAACACTGTCCGCTCTCATCACAGTGTCTTCTCCTAGTGCACTGGGTAATGTAACAACACTGTCCTCTCTCTTCTCAATGTCCTCTCCTAGTGCACTGGGTAATGTAACAACACTGTCCTCTCTCTTCTCAATGTCCTCTCCTAGTGCACTGGGTAATGTAACAACACTGTCCGCTCTCATCACAGTGTCTTCTCCTAGTGCACTGGGTAATGTAACAACACTGTCCTCTCTCTTCTCAATGTCCTCTCCTAGTGCACTGGGTAATGTAACAACACTGTCCGCTCTCATCACAGTGTCTTCTGGGTAGTGTAACAGCATGATTTCCAACCCTAAGCAACGTTGATATAAGCCACCCTGGAATGCTATCGCTTTTTTCCTTCTTTAGCTTTTTCCGGATGAAAAAAAGAAATTAATTTTCATCAAATCAAAACACATTTTATTAGTCACATGCGCCAAATACAACAGATGTAGAACTTACAGTGAAATGCTTACTTACAAGCCCCTAACCAACAATGCAGTTGAAAAAATACGAATAAGAAATAAAAGTAACAAGTAGTTAAATAGCAGCAGTAAAATAACAACAGCGAGACTATATACAGGGGGGCACCGGTACAGCGTCAATGTGCAGGGGCACTGGTTAGTCGAAGTAATTGAGGTAATATGTACATGTCGGTAGAGTTATTAAAGTGACTGCGTAGATAATAACAGAGTTGCAGCAACATAAGAGGGGGGGGGGGGGCAATGCAAATAGTCTGGGTAGCCATTTGACTAGATGTTCAGGAGTCTTATGGCTTGGGGGTAGAAGCTGTTTAGAAGGCTCTTGGACCTAGACTTGGTGCTCCGATACCGCTTGCCGTGCGGTAGCAGAGAGAACAGTCTCTGACTAGGCTGGCTGGAGTATTTGACCATTTTTAGGGTCTTCCTCTGACACCGCCTGGTATAGAGGTCCTGGATGTCAGGAAGCTTAGCCCCAGTGATGTACTGGGCCGTACGCACTAGCCTCTGTAGTGCCTTGCGGTCGGAGGCCGAGCAGTTGCCATACCAGGCGGTGATGCAACCAGTCAGGATGCTTTCGATGGTGCAGCTGTAGAACCTTTTGAGGATCTGAGGACCCATGCCAAATCTTTTCGGTCTCCTGAGGGGGAATAGGTTTTGTCGTGCCCTCTTCACGACTGTCTTGGTGTGCTTGGACCATGTTAGTTTGTTGGTGATGTGGACACCAAGGAACTTGAAGCTCTCAACCTGCTCCACTACAGCCCCGTCGATGAGAATGGGGGCGTACTCGGTCCTCCTTTTCCTGTAGTCCACAATCATCTCCTTTGTCTTGATCACGTTAAGGGAGAGGTTGCTATCCTGGCACCACATGGCCTGGTCTCCGACCTCCTCCCTATAGACTGTCTCGTTGTTGTCGGTGATCATTGGCAAACTTAATGATGGTGTTGGAGTCGTGCCTGGCTGTGCAGTCATGAATGAACAGGGAGTACAGGAGGGGACTGAGAACACACCCCTGGGGGGCCCTTTTGTTGAGGATCAGTGTGGCGGATATGTTGTTACCTACCCTTACTGTGGGTGGCCTGTTGGGAAGTTCGGGATCCAGTTGCAGAGGGAGGTGTTTAGTCCCAGGGTCCTTAGCTTATTGATGAGCTTTGAGGGCACAGGTGTTGAACACTGAGCTGTAGTGAATGAATAGCTTTCTCACATAGCTGTTCCTTTTGTCCAAGTGGGAAAGGGCAGTGTGAAGTGCAATAGAGATCGCATTATCTGTGGATCGGTTAGGGCAGTATGCAAATTGGAGTGGGTCTAGGGTTTCTGAGATAATGGTGTTGATGTGAGACATGACCAGCCTTTCAAAGCACTTCATGGCTACAGACCTATCTGGAAGCGAGCCCGACCTATCTATTTTTCTCGTCGTCTCTTCACGCAAATGACAGGGATTTGGGCCTGTTACCAGGAAAGCAGTATGTCGGGCTCGTCTTACTCGTGAAAGGAAAAAAAGGCTTCTGCCAGTTCGTGGTGAGTAATCGCTGTTCTGATGTCCAGAAGTTATTTTCAGTCATAAGAGATGGTAGCAGCAACATTGTACAAACATGTACAAAATAAGTTTTAAAAATACATTACAAACAACGCAAGAAAACAAACATAAAAACACAATCAGTTAGGAGCACGTAAAACGTCAGCCATCGTCTCCGGCGCCATTGACACAATTAGGTAATTTTGTATTAAGTGTGGAAATGCACTTTGGTGGAGTCTAAGAATTCACTTAAACTCAGGGACGGAAAAAGTTGTTTTAAAATAAAATATTCAATCAAGGAAGGCCAACTGAAATCAGGGTCTCATTTGTAATGGTGCCCTGAGGACATAAAATTTCAAATCTACAAGATAGAATAACATGTACATTGCATATAACATCACAAACAGCACAGTCATCATAAACAAATGATTCAAGTCATTCAATGAAAACAATTGCACACCTCAGTGAACTCCTTCATCACCAGGGTTTTACACTTCCCTGGTGGTACCAGGGATTTGAAATGTAAGGAATTTCAGCGCTAAATCTAAAAGCAGATTTATGTAGTTCGGTGGAGACCCGAGGAACCTCAAGAGTTAACCAATCCTGTGAACGGTTTTGGTATCTCATGTTTTTATCCTTTAACAATCAAGTTAGGTAGGTTGAAAGCTTGTGTAGTAGAGCTTTGTTATCAAAAAGTAAGTCATGAATGATCTACGGGACTTTAATGAGGCCCAGCCAACCTTTTAATACAGGATGCAGTGATGCATTTAACCGCTCTGGTGCAAGTGCGCAAGGTAGCGTCCCACCACGACAACAGCCAGTAAAATTGCAGGGTGCCAAATTCAAAACAACAGAAATCCCATAATTAAAATTCCTCAAACATACAAGTATTACACACCATTTTAAAGATACACTTATTGTAATTCCAACGACAGTGTCCGATTTCAAAAATACTTTACTGGGAAAGCACACCATGCGATTATGTTAGGTCAGTACCTAGTCACAGAAAACCATACAGCCATTTTCCAGCCAAGGAGAGGGCTCACAGAAGTCAGAAATAGCGATTAAATTAATCACTAACCTTTGATATCTTCATCAGATGGCACTACCAGGAATCCATGTTAGATAATAAATGTGTGTTTTGTTCAATAAAGTTAATCTTTATGTCCAAAAACCTAATTTGAAATTGGCGTGTTATGTTCAGAAATGCATTGTCTCAAACAAACATTCGGTGAAATTGCAGAGAGCCACATCAAATTGCAGAAATATTCATCATAAACATTGATCTAAGATACAAGTGTTTAACATACGATTAAAGATAAACTTCTCCTTAATGCAACCGCTGTCAGATTTCAAAAAGGCTTTACGGGCAAAAGAACAGCATGCGATTAGGTTAGGTCAGCGCCTAGCCACAGAAAACCATACAGCCATTTTCCAGCCAAGGAGAGGTGTCACAAAAGTCAGAAATAGCGTTAAAATTAATCACTTACCTTTCATGATCTTCATCTGATGGCACTCCCAGGTCTCCATGTTAGACAACAAATGTTCGTTTTGTTCGATAAAGTTCATCTTTATGTCCAAATACCTCCTTTTTGTTCTCACATTTAGTCCTGTAATCCCAAAGCACAATGCGCGGGCACTAAGTCCAGACGAAAAGTCAAAATAGTTCCATTACAGTTCGTAGAAACATGTCAAATGATGTATAGAATCAATCTTTAGCATGTTTTTATCATAAATCTTCAATAATATTCCAACCGGACAATTCCCTTGTCTTTAGAAATGAAAGAGAACGGAGCTCGTGCTCACAGCTGCGCGCGTGAATAAACTAAAGGCTTTCAGCCAGACCCCTGATTTAAACAGCTCTTATTCGCTCCCCCATCACAGTAGAAGCCTGAAACAACATTATAAAGACTGTTGACATCTAGTGGAAGCCTTAGGAAGTGCAATCTGACCCCATAAGACACAGTATATTGGATAGGCAATCACTTGAAAAACTACAAACCTCAGATTTCCCACTTCCTGGATGGATTTTCCTCAGGTTATTGCCTGGCATATCAGTTCTGTTATACTCACAGATATTATTTTAACAGTTTTGTAAACTTTAGAGTGTTTTCTATCCAAATCTACCAATTATATGCACATCCTAGCTTCTGGGCCTGAGTAGCAGGCAGTTTAATCTGGGCATGCTTTTCATCGAAAATTCCGAATGCTGCCCCCGAATGCTGCTACCCTAGTGATGATAAAAAATGTCACCTGGGATAAAGCGAAGGGCGCTATAGTAGACGGCATCCAAATGTTTTTAAGAGTAGTGGCTGCTGCATTCTGATAAATGGTGTCACCGTAGTCAAGAACTGGCAGGAAGGTTGACTGTACAATCTGCTTCCTGCTGTTTAGGGAGAGTCATGATATATTTCTATAAAAGAAGCCTACTTTAATTCTCAGCCTCTTTACTAGTTCATCCGTATGTTTTTAAACATTCAATTATTCGCAATCCAAAAGCCCAGATATTTATAGGTGGGAACCTGCTCGATGAAAGAACCATCTAATGCATAAATGCCATCTGAAATATTTCTACAAGAATTCGAAAATAGCATGCATTAAGTTTTTCCCGCATTTACCAATTTTAAATCAACAAGGACTTTCTGCAAGGCAACAAAATCAGATTACAGCTCCAACATAGCCTGATCAGCCATTGGGGCAATAATGTCCAACAGTGCAATCTGCATACAGATTCATGTTACAGGTTTTACAGATAGACCAAATTTTGTTATATAAATAGTAAAGAGGACAGGTCCTGAAATCGACCCCTGCGGGACACCATTAGTAATATCAAGGTAACTTGACACCATCAAAAAGCACACATTGTGTCCTATCTGACAGGTAGTTCCCAAACCACTTGCAAGACATCTGGTCGAGGCCTATTTTTGACAACCTTTGAATTAGTAGGGGATGGTCGAGGGTATCAAAGGCCTTGGATAAGTCTATGAATATGGCAGCACAGTGATTACTATTATCTAAGCAATTTATTTTACAATTTAAGACAAGCATAGTTACTGAAACAGTGCGAATACCAGACTGGTAGACATTAGGAATATAATTTTAAGTTAAAGTTTGCCAGTGATTCTAATATTTTTGCAAGTCAAGATAGTTTACAAATTGGGCGGTAGTTATCTAGGTCAGAAGGATACCCACCCTTTGTAAAGGGGGAGGACATGCGCCGCCTTCCAGATTTTAGGGATAGCAACCCGAAGCAATTGCTAAGTGAAAAATGTGGGTCACAGGTTCTAGAATGAGGGGGCAGAAAGCTGCAGTAGAAAGGGATCAAGTGAATCAGCTTCTGTGGATTTTTTCACATACATTTTTTACAAAACACTTAATACATCATTGATATAAAATGGTTCAAATGAAAGAAAAAAAGAGGGAGTTCTTGGCAGTGTTTCATTCTCTGATAATTGTTTAGGGGTGAATAAAGGACTCCCTCTAGTGGAACTTGAGGTATTTTCAAAGATAGCCAGCTGAGGCAAAATGGGTATTAAAAGCACCACAAATATAATTTTTGTCTGTAATGGGACCATAGGCTGTCAGAACCTGCTGGGGCAATGAGATCTAACTCGTGGTTCACGCATTAATTATCTGAAAGATTTCATGAAACGAACTTAGCTTGGGCTAAGGCTAGATAGACTGATTCTACCTCTGACTGACACTCTGGCTAGAAAAGCAAAGTCAACCTACTTCGTGAAATGTGTATCTGAGAGTGGTGGACACCCAGCTAAATTCTGGAAGGGGCTCAAATCTAAAAAAATATATATTTTAAAATCTCCACCCCCTGTCTTTTACCCTTAATATTTTATATGGGGCATGCTAATCTGAAATAGAGTTAAACAGAGAGATTAAACATTTAAGGATCTGAATCAGAGATAGAGGACACACCTTCCCGATCATACTGTACAACCCCAGGTCACACAGGAAATGTTGCTCATTGACAGTTCTGACATTTCTCACTTTTCTGAGAAAGCTCATCGTTTTGCCATTGCAAGTTTTATTTTCAGTGATGGTAAAATAGCAGTTGGCCTAGGTACCACAGAAGGCAGCTTATTTTTAAGGGTTTAATTCAGTATGTAATCTTTACCACACAAACTATACATTTGTCAAATCGTCAGTTGACCTTTCTTTTCAGAAGTCAGCTACTGCCCCTTTATATTTTCCATCTATAGTAACTGCTCATGAAGAACGATGGATCGGTTGATCTGTACAAACGCATAGTGAAACAGCTATTAATAGCCTCAATCTTTGAATGGTCGCCAGGTGATCTAATCCCACAACAAGACTAATTTTAAAGGTCCAATGCAGCTGTTTTTATCTCAATATCAAATCATTTTGGGGGAACAAGTAAGTACCTTATTGTGAATGTTTTCAATTAAAATGGTTGAAGAGAAACAAAAATAACTTCTTAGCTAAAAGCAATTGCTCAATCAAGAATTTTGCTAGGACTGTCTGGGAGGGGTCTGGTTAGAAGGGGAAAACTGAAAAATAGCTGTTATTGGCAGAGAGGTTTGGAACTCTCTTTCTTATTGGTCATTACTAATTTGCCACTTGGTGATGTCAGCATGGACGGGCAAAATATATTTTTGCCCTTCCATGGTGACATCGCCAAGTGGCAAATTTAAATAAAACACAGGTGAATAATGTTTTGGACTGCACTGGGCCTTTTTAATATAAAAATAAAATGCAGCGAGCTCATGCCTCAGAAGGCTGAATGGCATTTTTGTAGACTATTGTTGGACAGCCCAGTCTTGTTGAGTCATCGAAGGGAGATGGTAGCAGAGCACATTGAAGGACCCATGGGGCACGCTAGATGAATGCCTGCAGTCTCCAGAGAAAGGGTGAGATTGCTGTTGTCTTTTGAAGGATGAGCAAGCTTTTTGCACGCTCAGTTCAATTTTGTTCACTCACAGTCTAAAAATAGAAATTATCTTTCTAGAAATGGTGAAATGTGAGTTTTGGTATACGTCTTATAGCTTTTAATATGTTTTTCCCCCAGAAAAGGGGAATATGAAGCAAAATGTACATCAGAAAAGTACAAGTGTAAACAATTGGCTAGTCACGGACAGCAACAAGGTGCCATCTTGGAGGACTTGTATAAGGTGAAAGCCCATGCATTATCAAAGTTGTTTGTAGAGAATTAGTTGCACTTTGACTATAAAAGTATGCTTTTGGTCCCTGGCCTGGTGTAATTGTAGCTTGAACGGTTAAGTCTGTGTTGTCCCCAGGCTCTGTCAGGTCTCGGGTATAAACAGAGAAACATTGATAGGATTATGTCCCTTCAAGAAAGCTAAGAAGGCTTAACCTTTAAATTGATCATTGATTCTCCCCTTTCCGTTTAAGTTGTTATGAGAATTATGTCCTGTTCACTTTTAAACCATATTGCTCATGTCTGCAAATGTCATAGGTGGGAAAGGGTTCATACAAGGTACTTGAATTTGGCACTCTGAAATTCAAGTACTGGAATACATTGAAAATCAGACATTTTCTGAAGTTGGTAAATGTATTGGTCTTGCGAATTCATTTCCAGGCAGACTACCGAGTTTTATTTCCTCATGTGTTTGGCGCTCTGGTTGGTACAGAACTGACTAATTAGGTGCCGCCAAACGTCACATTGATAGCTAAAATGGCGGGCAAATGTAGATTCAAACCTCCCTGGCAGGATATTGATGTTTATGAGTGGGTTTTGCCAGACCCAACCAGGAATGTAATGGAGGGTAAACGCTGCTTCCGCACCTTTTTATTTAGTTAATTATTGTTGACCAATTTATTATTGCATTCCCAGTGTTGATCAACGCTCAGAAGGTTTCTTGATCCGAGTTGTAATCCCGGCTATGAATGATTCATGTATGCTCATTATGTTCACCTGCTCCCTTCAGTTTCAAGTGGCAGAGAGACGCCGCTGACAGTGGGATTAAAAAAAAAAAATGTATCTCTCGACTCCTGAATTGTGACATCCCCCAAACAAACAAAAAACCTGACTCCCAGAGAATGAGTGTACAACTGATACATCGCTGATATTACAGTCAGATGTCTAGCTAGGTAGCTCAAGGGCTTTGGCTGTTAGCCAGGTAGCTAGCTATGACTAGCTGTCTAGAAGGATGAAGTTAGAAGCTAACGTTGAACGGAGCCTGACTAGCAGGAGCAGTTCACAAATATTAAGCTAACTATAATCAAAAGATGGGCTTCTATAAGTTCTTACAACAAAATAGCTTTTCTTTACAGAGAGTAGTGAGACAGAAGTGGTGCGTCAAGCTGCAATGTAGGCAAAGGAGATACACAAAGAGAGGAAGCATTGAAGCGAGCAGGGAGCGAGGTTAGTGCTACAGTGGTTCCCATACTTGGGTTTGGAGACCCATAAGGGGTCCCCTAAAATAATTTCTTATCTTATCAAACACATTAATAACTTGTTTCTCTTCCAATGGGTATAGAATACAACATTTTAGAGTCAACTAGGGCATTTTAAACTGTTCACATTCACTTTCATGTCATTATGTGTTGGGACAGCCTGTGGCACCAATTTAAATTATAAAGACAATGTACTATTATTATCATGTACACTGAACAAAAAATATGAATGCAACATACAACGATTTCAAATATTTTACTGACTTACAGTTCACATAAGAAAATAAGTCAACATCATCAGTACTGACTTACCACTCCTGTATGTAGTAAATAAGTAGTGAAATACATATTTTTGAGTAGAACTTGTAAGGTAGTGATGAATAGTAAGTTAGTTGTTTTTATTCTTGCGGTTGTGGCGATATACTGCCATCTGGTGGCAACTAGAAACAATTGTATAAAACAAACTATTACAAATTGATGGTCCTGAAAAATAAATATTAGTGCTTGACAAAGTACTTCAAAGTAGTTGAATTTGATTTCCCCTGTCTGTATGAACCCTGGACGGAGTACTAAAGAGTATCTAATGCTGGTTGTAGTATCTGGATTCCAGTATTGCTTCTTTGGTCTTGTCCCAGAGGCTTGATAATGTCATGAGTGTGCTGGGAGTTGGGAAATTATGGCTTGATAGTACTTGGCCAAACTTCTATAGGAACATGTGGATGGTTAGATATGAACTTGAAACCTTGACCCCCAAATAATGGTTTTGCCAGCTCCTATAATAAAGCCATTTTCTAAGGGTCTCTACCATGGTTGTGGTCAATTCCACAAATTAAAATAAAATTCAATTTCCTCTCCCTAAAAAATGTATTTTACAATTCCAATTCAATTTTAATTAAATTGTTTGAAGATTGCTGCACTTCCAATTCAATTCCAAGTACATTCACCGCTTCTTTCTTGAATTCTATAATTGAATTTGGAATTTGAAATTAAATTAGAATTGACCTCACACCTGGTCTCTACACACAAAAAAATGTGGGTTCCTCAAGGGTTCTTTTGGAAGGGTGATGGTTCTATGTGGAACCACAATGACTCAAAGAACCGTTTGAGCTCTTCAATGGTTCTTTGCAGTTCACAAATGTTTTATTTACTCTTTAAGTGATAATTCAAATGTAGGGAAGGTGGCTCATTAAATTATTTTAGAGTGTGCTTTACTTACAGCTCAGTCAGATGTTCTCAATTATCTTTTATTTATTTATTTCATTTTTATTTAACCAGGTAGGCTAGTTGAGATCAATTTCTCATTTGCAACTGCGACCTGGCCAAGATAAAGCAATGCAGTTTGACACATACAACAGCACAGAGTTACACATGGAATAAGCAAACATACAGTCAATAATACAGTAGAAAAAGTACATATACAGCATGTGCAAATGAGGTAGGATAAGGGAGATAAGGCAATAAATAGGCCATGGTGGTGAAGTAATTACAATATAGCAATTAAACACTGGAATGGTAGATGTGCAGAAGATTAATGTGCAAGTAGAGATACTGGGGTGCAACGGAGCAATATAAATAAATAAATACAGTATTGGGGATGAGGTAGTTGGATGGGCTTTTTACAGATGGGCTATGTACAGGTGCAGTGATCTGTGAGCTGCTCTGACAGCTGGTGCTTAAAGCTAGTGAGTGAGATATTAGTCTCCAGCTTCAGTGATTTTTGCAGTTCGTTCCAGTCATTGTCAGCAGAGAACTGGAAGGAAAGGGGGAATTGGCTTTGGGGGTGACCAGTGAGATATACCTGCTGGAGTGTGTGCTACGGGTGGGTGCTGCTATGGTGACCAGTGAGCTGAGATAAGGCGGGGCTTTACCTAGCAGAGACTTGTAGATGACCTGGAGCCAGTGAGTTTGGCGACTAGTATGAAGCGAGGTCCAGCCAACGAGAGCGTACAGGTCGCAGTGGTGGGTAGTATATGGAGCTTTGGTGACAAAACACATGGCACTGTGATAGACTGCATCCAATTTGTTGAGTAGAGTGTTGGAGGCTATTTTGTAAATGACATCGCCGAAGTCGAGGATCGGTAGGATGGTCAATTTTACGAGGGTATGTTTGGCAGCATGAGTGAAAGATGCTTTGTTGTGAAATAGGAAGCCGATTCTAGATTTAATTTTGGATTGGAGATGCTTAATCTGAGTCTGGAAGGAGAGTTTACAGTCTAACCAGACACCTAGGTATTTGTAGTTGTCCACATATTCTAAGTCAGAACCGTCCAGAGTAGTGATGCTGGATGGGTGGGCAGGTGCGGGCAGCGATCGGTTGAAGAGCATGCATTTAGTTTTACTTGTATTTAATAGCAGTTGGAGGCCACGGAAGGAGAGTTGTATGGCATTGAAGCTCGTCTGGAGGTTAGTTAACACAGTGTCCAAAGAAGGGCCAGAGGTATACAGAATGGTGTCATCTGCGTAGAGGTGGATCAGAGAATCACCAGCAGCAAGAGCGACATCATTGATGTATACAGAGAAGAGAGTCGGCCCGAGGTTTGAACCCTGTGGCACCCCCATAGAGACTGCCAGTGGTCCGGACAACAGGCCCTCCGATTTGACACTCTGAACTCTATCAGAGAAGTACTACTGAAGGCTTTGGAGCTTTCACCAAATTGTTCCCGCCAAACGGTTCATTACTCAGAGCTACGTTATCTGTCCATAATGCACATTAGAGACATCTGCTGGTCAGCATTAAATAGGAGCTTGTTTATCACAACTCCGTGGTGCAGCGGTACATCGTTGGCTTTAGTAGCCTATAATCCGTTGGATTACCAGGTCCTTGCATCATGCTTCAATTTTTTGCTTCCCTTTTTTCTCCATCATGTTTACTATATAAAAACAATTGAATCTATTTCATTATTTAGGATGCTTAAGAGAGAAGCTTATGCTATACTAAATAAAACAAAATATATGGACAGTGTTGTTTCACATAAAACCATTTTTGAAATAGTATGTCTCAACAGGATTTGACCTCATACACTCACATCCCTGAATGTTCCATAATCTACCTGCTAAACTACCGATCAGATGAAACATTTGTACAAAATCCTAGTTATATTTGTAAGTACGGTGTCCAGTAGAGGTTGGCGTTTGTGAGCAGCTTGGAAGAGAAGAAAGCACCGGCACCCCGGCGAAATCAGTGGGATCTCATATTTTGCAACACACAGTTTTAAAAAGCACGAGATCAAACGAAGCTTCGTACGTCATTGATGATGTACTTCTGATAAAGTGATACAAGCATCAGCACACTGCCTCGAAGTTACCTGCTTAGTGATTTTGACGCATACCTCAGAGCTCCGGTATCAAACGTAACATCACTACAATTCTCTCCTCTGTGACCACCAGCTGTTCCAGAGGTAGCTCACTAGTTTCAACTTTTCAATTAATACAATAACACCTATAATAGGGTTGACCAGAATAAAAAACCCTGTATGGTTCTACAAAGAACCTTTCAGATTGAGAAAGGTTCTTTATAGAACCATTATCCATAAAGATTCTAAAAAGAATCATGAAAAAGGGTTGTATATAGCCCCAAAAAGGGTTGTAACCATAGCAGAACCCTTTTTTGTTCCTACAGTATATAGAACCTTTTTTAATGACAGGGTTCTTTATTTTTATAGCCTTATGAGAATGTTTTTAGAAAACCTTCAAAAAAGGGTGTTATAATGCACCAAAAATGCTTCCGCTATGGTTATATGCCAAAGAACAACTATCTGGTACTATTTACAACCCTAATTATTTAGTGTGTATCAGTATCTTTTGTTTATTGTACAGTAGGAAAATGAGCTCCCAATGAGATCCCAGTGGATTTCTGTGGCTTTCCAAATGGAGTCAGTCAATAAGATGTCTAGCGTATCCCCTGGCCGGCTTAATGCTAGAGGCAAACATGTAATAAAAAGTAAATACGTCTTGTCATTAATATCTACAGTAGATAACCCAACCGAAATGTCTTCTCCGTAAAATGCTCTGCAGATCATTGACATTTGTTCCGGCTCCTTCTGCCACATATTGACAGGTAATTAAAACTAAAGCAAACATGGGTTTCAGGTTCATATGGCCTATAATTTTTCATTATCTCCCAAGAGCAGGCATTAACCCTGAAGGGAAGGAGAATTTGTTGCTCAATGCCTGTCATTGTCAGCAGGCTTCCCGCTTATTTCGTCTGACATAAAAATGACCTTTACGAAACAAATCCAAATTCCAATTTCTAGTCAATCATTGTTTGGGACTGTTAAGGCGGTTGTCGTATATGACATTACACTGTAATGTTCAAAACAGCAATGTGTGTCTTCATCTATGGGACTTTGTCTTCACATTATAGATCATCTTGGTTGGTCCTCATGCAGAATTTGCCCGCGGGAGATTACATTATAGAGAATGCATAAAGAGCTCTTCATCCTATCTATTTTGGCCTCCTATATGTTTCATTAACAAACACATTCACCATCACTCAACAAACAATCCTCTAACCAGCAATCGCTAGCACAGAATTCGGAAAAGATTTACGAGTTAAAATCATCTGTGACAGTTGTATTAAAATCGACAGAGAACCTTTTTGTTATAAAATATTGCTCCTAACCATAACAAACGTATCTCTTGTAGGTGGTAGCATTGTTGCCAGGAGAAAATGTGTTTTTTGATCACAAAGAAACAGCCTTGATAAGTCTTGATCTTCCTTGTTTCTTGTTTTACCAGCTGAGTATAATTCTTGATGCCAGCCTTTGCCAGAGGTTATGGTAATACCATTGTTTAAATTCATCCAGATGTCTCATTCAAAGGAGGTTGGTGGCACCTTCATTGGGGAGAAAGGGCTTGTGGTAATGGCTTGAGTGGAATGAGTGGAATGGTATCAAATACCATTCAATTGATGCCATTCAATTCTCAACGTTCCAGACGTTATTATGAGCCGTTCTTCCCTCAGCAGCCTCCACTGGTCTCATTGTTTATCTAGAACAGGGGTGTCAAACTCATTTTTCTCCCTGGGCCTCATCCGGTCTTTAAACGAGGTCCGGAGAGCAGCGATACAAACTGTATTTCCTTGCCATCATAATTTGCCGGAACCACCCCTTTTCTAGAATGTTATATGTATTTTGTACCAGATTTTGTAAATGCTCATGTATCTGACCAATGGTGGAACAAATCCAGAGCCCGAACTCTTTGAATCTGTCTACTAGCTAGATGTTAAGTCCTCAATTGTCAGCAACAATAGACATCTAGCACCAAGCTGATGTTATCCCTGTGAGAGAAAATGGAGTGATAGGCCCATCCCTCATCACAGAGGACAAGTGGCCTTGAATGGTGAGGGCGGGTAGCCAGGAGGGAGACAAGGAGGGAGACAAGTGGACTGGAAGAGGAGTGTGAAGTCAGATAGAGTAGCGTAATATACTACCTCCACTTCTCACTCTGTGCTGGTTTGGAGTGCTCAGAGGGCATTTGCTTGGTCTGTAATTGAATTCTCAAGTGTCACAGAAGCTCCTATAAACGGGGTGTAGTCGTCAGCCTGAAAACCCATGTTCTGGGAAGAAGTACTGTATACTCACATCTAGGTATATTTTGAAGACATAAAAACAAAAAAACACTGAAATTAGCACAGACCAATCACCATGAACTCTATCTCACCCTTCACAGGATCAAAGTTCAATAAAGATTTAGACAATAGCTATAGGATTAGTACTGTGCTCTGAGCTTTACACAGCACCATGTAATACAATGTGATCTGGGCTGGTACACTGCATAAAACGATGTAGATACCCCTGTTTTATCACGCATCAATATTAATGTTGAATTTATCGGCTCTGACATTTAGATTGACTGGGGCCGTAAAGGTGTCTAAGTAAGCAGGTTGTAAATATATTACTCTTAAAAACCCCACGAAATCTGTCAGCTGCCACCACCGCATTTATAGAGGTGCTGCCTTGTGATGGAGGACCTTGAGTGTTCTTCCAGTTCACTTCTAATTAGTTCTATTAGTGCAAGTTCACTGGAATGGGCCCTGGCCCTGCCTGCCTGCGTTGGTTCTCTTAGGTACCACTGACCGGCAGCACAGGCATGTGGTAGTCATCTCCAGTAATCACCCTCTCTCACAGTTTTCTGTGAACCTCAGTTGTAATGACTTTGGGCTTTTCAAAACTTCAGACACTCATTTTTCAGACACTCGTTCCAGCGTTGCCATGACTAAAGTGACTAGTCGTCTGGTTTTTGTTGTAGTAGAGGATTTCAGGCTGGTTGCATTTGAAAGACAAAGTAAATGAAACATGGATCTTTCCTAATAATATCTCCTGATGAACGGGTTAAGGATCGGGTTTTAAAGATATGCCCCCAACCCTAAGAAGGACGAAACAGGTTCAATTTAATGAACAGTAAAAATCATGTTTTTCATGAAATGTGATGATATTTGAAGGAAACCAGATCAAAGTAGGATGACTAATGTGTGGAAAATGACTGTTGCTTCTACATTGATCAAGTTTGATCATAA
Source organism: Salvelinus fontinalis (assembly GCF_029448725.1). Lineage (NCBI taxonomy): Eukaryota > Metazoa > Chordata > Actinopteri > Salmoniformes > Salmonidae > Salvelinus > Salvelinus fontinalis. The sequence continues at coordinate 17,848,163 of NC_074665.1, forward strand.
AGTTAAGGGTTTCCCGAGTGGCACAGTGGTCTAAGGAACTGCATTGCAGTGCTAGCTGTGCCACTAGAGATCCTGATTTGAGTCCAGGCTCTGTCACAGCCAGCCGCACCCGTGTGGCGGTGCACAATTGGCCCAGCGTTGTCCGGGTTAGTGGAGGGTTTGGCCGGCAGGGATGACCTTGTCCCATCGCGCTCTAGTGACTCCTGTGGCGGGCCGGGAGCATGGACACTGACACAGTCGCCAGGTGTACGATGTTTCCTCTGACACATTGGTGTGGCTGGCTTTCGGGTTAAGTGGGCATTGTGTCAAGAAGCAGTGTGGCTTGGTTGGGTTGTGTTTTGGAGGATGCACGGCTTTCGACCTTCGCCTCTCCCGAGTCCGTACGGGAGCTGCAGCGATGGGACAAGACTGTAACTACCAATTGACTACCACGAAAAAGGGGTAAAATAAAAGTTTGATCATAAAGTTACTGGTCCTTGGGTTCACTTGGGTTCATTATTAAGGGACATGATGGTGATGACATCACCATAAATCACATGATATTCTTGTACCTAATATAAATAAGGACCGCATTGTAACCAACATCGGAGAAGGCGTGTTTGCAGAGACTTATATATCTAGATAGCTACTCTCCTGGTGCCAAAATTTGACTGTAGGGTTCAGCAAATATAATTAAAAGTTGAACCTATTCATCTATGGCAAAGATACTGTACTTATATGTTTCCCCTTTCATCTGTGTCTGGTGTTAGCTAGTTACTGGTTAGCTAGGTCTTCAGCCAAAAAGGGGGATATATATATATATATACACTAATGTTCAAAAATTTGGGTTCACTTAGACATTTCCATTTTTTTGTCCATTAAATTAACATCAAATTGATCAGAAATACAGTGTAGACATTGTTAATGTTGTAAATGACTATTGTAGCTGGAAACGGCAGATTTTAAAAATATTTTTATGGAATATCTACATAGGCGTACAGAGGCCCATTATCAGCAACCATCACACCTGTGTTCCAATAGCACGTTGTTTTAGCTAATCCAAGTTTATCATTTAAAAAGGCTAATTGATCATTAGAAAAACCTTTTGCAATTATGTAATCACAGCTGAAAACTGTTCTGATTAAAGAAGCAATAAAACTGTCCTTCTTTAGACTAGTTGAGTATCTGGAGTATCAGCATTTGTGGGTTCGATTACAGGCTCAAAATGGCCAGAAACAAAGAACTTTCTTCTGAAACTCGTAAATCTGTTCTTGTACTGAGAATTGAAGGCTATTCCATGCGAGAAACTGAAGATCTCGTACAATGCTGTGTACTACTCCCTTCACAGAACAGCGCAAACTGGCTCTGAACAGAATAGAAAGAGGAGTGTGAGGCCCCGGTGCACAACTGAGCAAGAGGTCAAGTACATTAGAGTGTCTAGTTTGAGAAACAGATGCCTCTCAAGTCCTCAACTGGCAGCTTCATTAAATAGTACCCGCAAAACACCAGTTTCAATGTCAACAGAGAAGAGGCGACTCCGGGATGCTGGACTTCTAGTTCCTCTGTCCAGTGTCTGTGTTCTTTTGCCCATCTTAATCTTTTATTTTTATTGGCCAGTCTGAGATATGGCTTTTTCTTTGGAACTCTGCCTAGAAGGCCAGCATCCCGGAGTCGCCTCTTCACTGTTGACGTTGAGACTACCTCATGAAGCTGGTTGAGAGAATGCTAAGAGTCTGCCAAGCTGTCATCAAGGCAAAGGGTGGCTACTTTGAAGAAACTCAAATATAAAGTATATTTTCATTTGTTTAACACTTTTTTGATTACTACATGATTCCATATGTGTTATTTCGTTGTGTTGATGTCTTCACTATTATTCTACAACGTAGAACATAGTAAAAATAAAGAAAACTCTGGATTGAGTAGGTGTGTCCAAACTTTTGACTGATACTGTATATTTAAAAAATAGTATTAAAAGATGCTACAGTTGTTTCAGTTGGTTACATCATTACATTTTCCACACGTATTTGTCCACCCTCACCTACCCACAGCTTCCCTCTCCTACCCACACCTACTCTCACCTACCCCTACCTACCCACACCTACTCTCACCTACCCCTACCTACTCTCACCTACCCTCACCTACCCTCACTTACCCACACCTACCCTCACTTACCCACACCTACTCTCACCTACCCTTACCTACCCTCACATACCCTCACTTACCCACACCTACTCTCACCTACCCCTACCTACTCTCACCTACCCCTACCCTCACTTACCCACACCTACCCCTACCTACCCTCACCTACCCTCACTTACCCACACCTACTCTCACCTACCCCTACCAACCCTCACCTACCCTCACTTACCCACACCTACCCCTACCTACCCTCACCTACCCTCACTTACCCACACCTACTCTCACCTACCCCTACCTACTCTCACCTACCCTCACTTACCCACACCTACTCTCACCTACCCCTACCTACCCTCACTTACCCACACCTACTCTCACCTACCCCTACCTACCCTCACCTACCCTGACTTACCCACACCTACCCTGACTTACCCGCACCTACCCTCACTTACCCACACCTACTCTCACCTACCCTTACCTACCCTCACATACCCTCACTTACCCACACCTACTCTCACCTACCCCTACCTCACCTATCCTGACTTACCCACACCTACCCTCACTTACCCACACCAACCCACACTTACCCTCACCTACCCATATCTACCATCAACTATCCTAACCTACCCTCACCAACCGTCACATACACATACCTACCCACACCTACCCTGACCTTCATATCCACTGTGACATTTATTTTGTCCCTTGTTACCACTTTATTATGCTTGGGATATGCAGCCTCCACTCAGCCTCTGTCTCCAACACATTGTCAGTGGAGACCAAGGCAAAAATAAGTCAGAACTTACACACACCCCCACAGTAACTTTGCAGTGAGGTGTGTGTGCGTGTGTGTGTGTGTGTGAGAGAGAGAGAGCTGGGGGGCACCTCACTGCCACCAGAGAAGGGCCAATTGGCCCTCTTATAATGGACCACAGAGCCAGACCTACCTCACAATCTTCCACATGCGTTCTCTCTCTCTCAGACCTACCCTAACTAATAGTACGGTTAGTGCAGTTAGTATGAATATTCGAACACAGCTAGTTTGTTTAATCCTACAGTATAGCAGCTTTGCACACAGCATTGTGTCTACTGTCTACATGCTGTTATAGGGTTGAAATACTACTCCGTGTCCTGTTATCTACTTTAGCCTGTATCATTATCCAATGATACAGTAGTACACTGTAAAAAAAAAAAAAATCTACTGGCAAACAATTACCAGTACAATTTCCATTATTTTACAGACAGTTCCTTCAAAGAAATGACAGAAAATACTGTATAAACACAGTGACTGTCCGTTAATAGATGAAGCTGATATTTGGATAATGTAAAAAAAAATGAAGGAATTATAGTTTACAGGAATTATAGTGTAGTAGGATATGTGTCAGCACTTGACGGCTCTCTTTGATCCGAAGTAGGCACTGTGGAGAGCTCCAACACGACACTCTTTGTTCCTGCCCTGTGGCAGGTCTCAGCTAACAACTTGAGTCAAAAGGCATGGCAGCAGTCACCTGAATGGTTGTTCTGTACAGTAGATCCACCTCTTGAATTGGATTCTGTGTCCATTGAAGTGTAGATGGACTAAATCATTTGTGAAGCTAAATGACATTTGATTGAACGACTGCCTTTTTTTGCTGTGGGTCTTTGAAATGGAGATTTATAGGCCCAAACATATATATTTCATTAGCTTCAGGCCGTGATAGATAAATCACCTGTGGGATCATAATGAATTAATTCATATCAGCATTTTACACCATGATTGAATAGGCTCTATAAGGGTGGATTTGTTTCTGTGTCCTTTTCGTTTCAGCATGTACATATGCATCAGGAATGTGTACATGCATCATTACTTAGAGGAAGATGTGCATATTAATTCCACCTATTGCCTTATTAGACTATAATGTGTGGCAACAATGCATCCAAATACCCTGTGTGTGTTGGGAACAAAAGGGAAAGCCCTTACAGAGAGGGGCATCACAGCTGGTGCAAATGACCTTTGCCTTTCTCGCTTTCCAAATAATACATTAATTACTTTTGGAACAGCAAAGCCAGGCAGTCCAGTTGAAGAAGTCATTGAGGCCTGTATAATAAAGAAAACATGAGAAAAGAGCACATTCAGTCTCTGAATTGGGCTGCCATCTTTATTGCCTGTATGTCTCTCTCTGTGTGTGTGGGCTCATTTTGTTGGCACATTGCCATTGTAATGTGTTAAGTTCCTGTAAATAAGACTGGAAGGTTGTTAATTTCGCTTTACTTGACGTTTTCTTGATCTGGATGTGTATGTTATATGGCTTCGGTTCAGCTGATTTGCTGTTTCCCCATGTACAGATGTAGGATCTTAATTTGAAAATAATTCTGCAGCAACAGGATTTTAACGTTTAGTTTAACGTTTTGTCCATAATGTTGCTTGATCGGTGGTTAGGTTATTAGCTGGCCAAAAGTAGGCTACAAGTAGGCAATACTGTTAATATAACCTAGTGTTAATGTGGGTTTTCAGTGAATTTATGTAAATCACGAAGCTCATTCTAAGCAACAAAAGAGTTATAACATTAAGATCCTACATCTGTAATAGAGGCACTTGCATTTTAGATTGGAATCACCCTCACAAAACACCTTTCGTTTTGTTAATCCTTAAACATCTGAAGTGGTAAATTCATGTTGTCCTGCGTCATAAGGTAATTTTTATCAGGTTGATGTTTTTTGTCATGAATCTTGCCCTGGAGGCAGAACTGAGCGATTTCCGCTAGATGGGCCAGCTGCAAAGTCAAAATGTATTATATTGTAAAAATTGTGGAAAACTAAGATTAGCTTTTGGTCTTAATTTATGATTAGGGTTAAGCATTAGGGTTAGCAGTGTTGTTAAGGTTAGGGTAAAAAATAAGATTTAATGAATTTGCGGCTGTGCCAGCTAATGACCCCTCAGCAGTAGTGCGGCCTCCAGAACAAGATTCACGACAAAAAAACGATAACTTGCACATTTTTGGGTCAGATAGTTGTATAAAATAAACAAAGTGTGTGAATATATGGCCCCAAATGTGTACAGTAAATCATTTCTCAGGAATAATTAAACAATTACTGGCTGACACTGTCAGAAACTAACATCTGCTTTCCAAAATTGTCTTCAACAAAGTGTGGAGCACACCAAATTACAAAAATTATTGTCATTCCATCTGTAATCCAATGAATGCCAACCATGCTTTTTCCTGTCCATCACTAGCTATGTTTCCATTAACTTGTTTCCATTTTTTTAAACGAAATTTAGAACGTTGGCATACAAAATAAATGCGACAACAGTTTCCATTTAACTATCTTACCTCGACTTAATGACTTCACTCCAGAAAAAAAGCTGTTCAGGAAAAAGGGGGGCTTTTAATTCATTATAAATTAATTAATAATAATGATCATTTTGTTTAAAAAAGAACGATATTTTGGAGATTATTTCATTTTCAAATAACATAAAGTGAGCAATTTATAATCTGAATAAAGGCCAAAATAAAATTTATAAAGGCCAAAATATGTATTTCTGTTTTTAGAGGGAGAGAAACCATAAGCCCACCGTACCTATTTTTTGGACAAGGACATCCTGGCCGGCCAAACCCTCCCCTAACCTGGACGACGCTGGGCCAATTGTGTGCCGCCCTATGGGACTCCCAATCACGGCCGGTTGTGATACAGCCAACCTAACTAAGGAATATATTTGACGATACAATTCTCCACCTACCCTCCTTCGAGTCTATTGTCCTACTAATAGCCTATAATGGCGCTGTACAACGTGACCGGTCGGGAGTAGGCTACAGTACTACAGTAAGAGCAAAATAACCCTAACATTTCCACACCCTAATTGTAGTCTAACCAATACCCAAATTGAGATTCAGTGAAAATAAAAAATTGTGTTGGTTTATCAAGACCAGTCCCCATGCTTGTCTCTGAGCAGTGCTGTCTTGACCTCTGAATGCTGTCTCTTCCATTAATTTTGAAAGAGTATTTTCCAGTAAGCAACAATTTGTTTACCTTCATTAGCCTACTTTGTTCCAATATTTCTGTCATTCAGTGATATTTATTCCCATAGCAATTCGTTATGGATCCATAACGAAATAAATATCTGCATTTTGAAAGAGTATTTTTACATTATTTTATTAATGAAAGCATAAAGATGCTGATGAAGAAATACTGTACTGTACAGTATATGCTTTATCTGACATGTTGCGGTTACATGCGGTCGCCCACACGCTCTTTAAATATTTGGATAATAAAGCATTTCAAGCATTTTGAAGATAGAAGCCGCCTGCATTTGTTTATTAGGTTACTGTGCAGTCTGACAAGTAAATATAGCCTACAGTACTTACCAGTAAACATGGTAAAGTGCCTAATTCCTTACATAAGGGAGAGCAGGCCATGTCCAGACTTTCTTGGTGACCTCAAGTACTCATTAACTCTGTCTTTAATGCTTTTTCGGGTTGCATTAGTCATGGACAGAAACTTATGAGACACAGTGTTAATGATGAACACCCGGAGGTTCACTGGTAAGCTACATTTGCTTCGGGATCCATCCCAGTTGGTATTCTGTGTCCGCTCATGGTATCTCTCTTCGGTTACACATCCTTGGAATAGCAGAACAGCATAACAGTCCGGACGGTGCCCTTGCTGTGCCTGTTGAGCAGTTGGTCAAGTTCTGTTGTCAGAAGAGGAATGGAAATATCCGGGTGAACCGACGACCTGACAAACCTGCCACACATGTTGACTCTGCCTGTCGGAGGTGGAGTTCCAGAGCTCGCAGGTGTGCCTGGCATGGATTGTGACTCCATCTTGTTCCTCTCCCTCTTGAACGGGTCATTCTCCGCCTGACTCTCCGCCAATGCCGCCTGACTCTCCGCCAATGACGAGTGACTCTCTGCCAATACCGCCTGGCTCTGGACCAATGCATCAGCTGTCGCCCATTTCTCTGCCCTCATTATCTACTGTTTCTCTTTCTGCCGGTCTGCCTTCAATGACTCAATCTCGGTCTTCAAAGTTTGAATCTGATCCATGAGCACCTTAATCAGATGAGCAGAATGTTACCGCCCTGAGCACTCATCGATTACAGTGGCCTATGATAGAAACGGTAGATCAATTAAGAATTAAGTGACTCTAACACACATATACTGCGTACACATTTTAAGAATCTAGCAAAACTAGCCGCTTTCTTGGCAACCAATGCACTTTTTTCAGGAGGAGTTTGGGGCGGGGTGAGGAGTACTGGAAAGGTGTGAATTTCAGGTTACAATAGGCTATAAGTATACAGCAGATCGCCGATTGTCCTCACTTTGATTATGCTGTAACCACATACTGTAGTAGCACCATGACCAGGATCTCTATTCATTTAAGTGAGCAGATTAGGGCTTTCAGGAGGAACTGAAAATCTAGTACAGCCAATAAAGTTTTTTTTATCAATTAGTGTATTTCAGTTTAATCACAATTCTTGTTGTATTATTTGTTCTGTCTTTTCTGGTGGAAATTTTAATTGAAATTGCAACTGAAATTGCAACCAACTTTCTATGGTTTGTTTTAAAAATAACTATATTTTGGAGATTCATTTGTTTTCAAATAACCGAAAGTGAGCGATGAAAAAGGCCATTCTTAAACATAGGATGAGACATTCTTACTAATTTGTAAATGAAGCCAGTTTGCTATTTATAAGGATTTATTTCTGTTTTTAGAGGGAGAGAAATCAAAAGCCCACCGTCGCCTCATGGATCTCCTGGTCGCGGCCAGCACGGGTATCAAACCAGCATCTGTAGCAACGCAGTTTGCACTGGGATGCAGTGTCTTAGACCATTGCGCCACTCGGGAGGCCCATCCACAAAGTTTTTAATGCTGATGCTGATCAATTGCCTTGCACAAAGTATCAAACTACAGGGAGGTGTTGGCAATATTCTATTGCCCTGCTAATAGCCCATAGTGGAATATTATAATACATGGTGAGTCTATTGTCCTGTTAATAGACCATAATGGTCTATTATAATACATAGTGAGTCTATTGTCCTGCTAATAGCCTATAGTGGAATATTATAATACACGGTGAGTCTATTGTCCTGCTAATAGCCCATAATGGTCTTTTATAATATACGGTGCATTTATTGTCATGCTAATAGCCCATAATGGTCTATTATAATACATGGTGAGTCTATTGTCCTGCTAATAGTCCATAATGGTCTTTTATAATATACGGTGCATTTATTGTCATGCTAATAGCCCATAATGGTCTATTATAATACATGGTGAGTCTATTGTCCTGCTAATAGCCCATAATGGTATATTATAATACACGGTGCGTCTATTGTCCTGCTAATAGTCCATAATGGTCTTTTATAATATACGGTGCATTTATTGTCATGCTAATAGCCCATAATGGTCTATTATAATACATGGTGAGTCTATTGTCCTGCTAATAGCCCATAGTGGAATATTATAATACATGGTGAGTATATTGTCCTGCTAATAGCCCATAGTGGAATATTATAATACATGGTGAGTCTATTGTCCTGCTAATAGTCCATACTGGTCTATTATAATACATGGTGAGTCTATTGTCCTGCTAATAGTCCATAATGAACTATTATAATACATGGTGAGTCTATTGTCCTGCTAATAGCCCATAGTGGAATATTATAATACATGGTGAGTCTATTGTCCTGCTAATAGCCCATAATGGTCTTTTATAATACACGGTGAGTCTATTGTCCTGCTAATAGTCCATACTGGTCTATTATAATCATGGTGAGTCTATTGTCCTGCTAATAGTCCATAATGAACTATTATAATACATGGTGAGTCTATTGTCCTGCTAATAGCCAATAGTGGAATATTATAATACATGGTGAGTCTATTGTCCTGCTAATAGCCCATAATGGTCTATTATAATACATGGTGAGTCTATAGCCCTGCTAATAGTCCATAATGGTCTATTATAATATATGGTGTCCAGGTCAGGATAACCAAAACATTTATTTATTAAAGACTATCAGAAAGAATGTTGGTAATTATTTATTTTTTATCCAAAGTAGTAGGACAGGGAAATAGCAATTCTTACACTATTGTTCTAAATTCAATTACCTTCATCCTCATCATTCAGGTCTTTGAAATTACATTTTTAAGTTGTGCACAATTATTGGTTTCTATTTGGTTTATGTTCACCATTCATTGTCAGTTAGAGACACATTAGTACCCTAAAGCATAATCAGTGCTCTAACTCCCCCTTGCGCTGGTCTGGAGCAATGAAGCAGTGACACAGGGTACCGTACTAAAGCACAAATTACCCACAGCATAATCTCAAAACGTTTAGTAGAGCAACCACTGTGCAGTGTCGGATAGAAAGGTTGTGGTTGAAGTGTCTCCGTTACCCATTCAGGCAAATAACCCATTTATAAATTGGCGACAGCCTGTATGCCTTCCCACCTATCTGTTTCATGTCTCAGGTAGCCTGCGAGTATAATGCAATAATTGACTAATATTTGCCATATTGTAATACTTCTCATGTGCCTGAATGTATCGCCATGGTCCGTGCATGGTGAAACTTGCACTCCTGTAGATCTGAAATAAGTGGATGGTGAAACTTGTATCCAGCCAACCAGAAAAGCAGGGCGAAGCAATTCAGGCATTATTGAAAGTCAGGACAATCCTTGCCCTGCAAAGAAACATAATTTGTATAGGTAAAATTTTTATTTAGCAAGCAGTAGGCATTTAGAATAAAAAATGGAGTAGAGCTTTATACATTGAACAAAAATTCAACATGAGCTGAAATAAATGATCCCAAAAATGTTCCATATGCACAAAAAGCTTATTTCTCTCAAATGTGCTGCACAAATGTGTTTACATGCCCATTGGTGAGCATTTCTCCTATGCAAATTTATGCCACACCTGGCAGGTGGATGGATTATTTAGAAGCCGATTTAAACAGCATGATCTTTACACAGGTGCACCTTGTGCTGGGGGAAATAAAAGGCCACTCTAAAATGTGCAGTTTTGGCACACAACACAATGTCACAGATGCAACTGGCATGCTGACTGCAGGAATGTCCACCAGAGCTGTTGCCAGAGACTTTAATGTTAATTTATTTACCATAAACCACCTCAGTACATCCAACTGGCAGTACGTCCAACCGGCTTCGCAACCGCAGACCACATGTAACCACGCCAGGCCAGGACCTCCACATCCGGCTTCTTCACCTGCGGGACCGTCTGAGAACAACCACCTGGACAGCTGATGGAATTATCGGTTTGCACAACCGAAGAATCTTTGCACAAACTGTAAGAATCCATTTCAGGGAAACTTATCTGTATGCTCGTTGTCCTCACCAGGGTCTTGACCTGACTGCAGTTTGGCATCGTAACCAACTTCAGTGGGCAAATGCTCACCTTCAATGGCCACTGGCATGCTGGAGAAGTGTGAATCCCAATTTCAACTGTACCGGGCAGATGACACACAGCGTTTATGGCATCGTGTGGGTGAGCGGTTTTCTAATGTCAAAATCCTGAACAGAGAGCCCTGTGGTGGTGGGTTTAAGCTACGGCATAAGCTACGGACAATGAACACAATTTCATTTTATCGATGGAAATTTGAATGCACAGAAATACCATGACGAGATCCTGAGGCCTATTACCCTGCCATTCATCCACTGTCATCACCTCATGTTTCAGCATGATAATGCTGCAAAGATCTGTACACAATTCCTGGAAGCTGAACATGTCTGTTCTTCCTTGGGCTGCATACTCACCAGACATGTCACCCATTGAGCAAGTTTGGGATGCACTGGATCAACGTGTACGACAGCGTGTTCCAGTTCCCGCCAATATCCTGCAACTTCGCACAGCCATTGAAGAGGAGTGGGACAACATTCCACAGGCCACAATCAACAGCCTACGAAGGAGATGTGGCGCTGCATGAGGCGCGACGTGTGACCACGACCAATTCGTGGTCACACCAGATACTGACTCCTCTCTTTTTGAAGGTATCTGTGACCAACAGAGGCATATCTGTACACCCAGTCATGTGAAATCCATAGATTTAAGGCCTAATTAAATTATTTAAATTGACAGATTTTCTTATACTGTATGAACTGTAACTCAGTAAACTCTTATTTAACTAGGCAAGTCAGTTAATAACAAATTCTTATTTACAATGACGGCTTACACCGGCCAAACCCGGGCCAATTGTGTGCCGCCCTATAGGACTCCCAATCACAGCCGGTTGTGATACAGCCTGGATTCGAACCAGTGTTTCTGTAGTGACGCCTCTAGCATTGAGATGCTGGGCATTAGACCACTGCGCCACTTGGGAATTTGGTGCGTGGTGTGTTTATATTTTTGTGTTTATATTCCAGTGTTGAAGAACAATGTTCCCATCATCAAAATAAAAATGCACCCTGTTGAATGGATCAAAAATGCTGTTGATCGTTAGAAAATTTATTTTTTATCAGCTGTTTTCATTACACATGTCGTAATGTTTTTTTTTATATAAACCTGGGTCAATGGAAACCTGCCTAGTAAGTAGTGTTACATCATGCACACATGGATTACAGAACCTTTTTTATCATTGCTCGACTTTATCACAGTTGATTTGATGACCACTTACTACTAGTCCTTGGCTTTCTGAATACCCTGGCTCAACAGGATTTGATGTAATCCTACTCACTGAACAGATGGACAGAAGGTAAAGCCACTATGCTATAATTGCTCTGCACCCCCAACCCTTTTACTATTAGAGGTGGAAACACAATATGACTGTAGACCCATCCTAGTGTGTAAAATGACTTTGAAAATATGTATTTTCCAGACCTTGCTGTTAGGTTCATTTTAGGTTCTGAATGAAAAGTGAAAATATATTTTCTTGACATTGAAAATACATATTTTCCTGATGTTGACTACAGCGCTGAATCATCTTGGGTATGTCTCTATCAGCTTTGCACATCTGGATTTGGGATTTTCTCTTATTCTTCCTTGCAGATTTTCTCAAGCTCTGTTAAATTAGATGGGGAGCGGCGGTGAACAGCAATCTTCAAGTCTTTCCACAGATGTTCAATGGGATTCAAGTCTGGGCCACTCAAGGACTTTCACATTGTTGTTCTGAAGCCATTCCAGCGTTGCTTTGGCTGTATGCTTGGGGTCATTGCCCTGTTAGACTGGGGTGAAGATATCAGTTCTAAGGTTGTTTTCGCTCTGAAGCAGGTTCTCGTCAAGGATTTGCCTGTATTTGGTTTTCTTTATTGTTACCTCTATCCTTACCAGTTTCCCCGTCCCTGCCTCTGAAAAGCATCCGAATAGCATGATTCTACCACCACCATGCTTCATGGTAGGGATTGTGTTAGACAGGTGATGATTTGTGCCTGGTTTTCTCCAGATATAGTGCTTTGCATTCAGGCCAAAGTGTTAAATGTATCTGTCATCAAACCACAGAAGCATTTGCCTTATGCACTTAGTCTTTCAAGTGCCTTTTTACAAACTCTATGCATGCTGTCATGTTCCTTATTCTCAGCAGTGGCTTCCGGCTACTCTCCCATAAAGCCCAGATTGGTGAAGTTCTTTAGAGACTGGGATGTTCTCTCATCTCAGCCAAGGAACTCTGTTGTTCTGTCAGAGTTGATATTGGGTTCTTGGTCACCTCCCTGACCAAGGTCCTTCTTGGATGTTTGCTCAGTTTGGTCGGATGGCCAGCTCTAGGCAGAGTCTGGGTAGTTCCATATTTTTTCAATTTCCCCAATGATGGCGACCACTAGGCTCTTGAAAACTTTCAACACTCTAGAAATGGTTTTATACCCTTCCCCAGATATATGCCTCATCACAATTGTATCTTAGAGATCTACAGACAGTTCCTTGTACTTCATGCTATAGTTTCTGCCCTGATATGCAGTGTCAACTGTGGGACCTTATATAGACAGGTGTGATTCTTTCTAAATCATGTCCAAACAATTGAATTGGTCATAGGTGGACACCAATCAAGTTATAAGGACATTGGGAAGGAAAATTGGATGCACCTGAGCTCAATTTGGAGTTTATTAGCGAATGGGTGTGAATACTTATGTAAATGAGATTTCTGTATTTCATTTTCAATATATCACTTTGTCATTATTTGGGAATTGTGTGTAAATGGGTGAGAAAAAAAAGAAGATTTTAATACATTTTCAATTCAGTCTTTCAAAATGTTGAATAAGTCAAGAGGTATGAATATAATAATAAATGCCATCTAGCAAAGACTTTTATCCAAAGCGCCTTAAAGTCCTGCATGCATGCTGAATGACCAAAATGTAAATGTCATGTAAAAACAAAGACTTGCAAAGCATGCTGGGTATTCATTCTAATGAAAAATCTGAAGCAAACACAGATGTCTATGACTGGTTCAGATTTGGTCCGGTCAGGAACAGACCGGACCAATGATTCCGTGATTTCCGTGGACGTTGAAATCAAGGCCGGTCTGGACCGCGCCAAAAAAAGGACCAAAATTAGACGATGCTGTCGGTCCATGCTTATGTAACTAGTGTGAAATTGCTAGCTAGTTTGCGGTGCGCGCTAGTAGCGTTTCAATCTGTGATGTCACTCGCTCTGAGACCTTGAAATAGTTCTTTCCCTTACTCTGCAGGGGTTGTGGATTTTGTGGAGCAACAGGTAAGGATGCTTTGAGTGTGACTATTGTTCATGTGTGCAGAGGATTCCTGGTTCAAGCCCAGGTTGGGGTGAATAGAGGGACAGAAGCAATAATGTTACACTTAGTAGGATCTTTGATTATGCAATTTTCACTTTATAATTTAAAAAATGTACATAAATAAAAAGCAATTTGGCAAGAGTAAGTGTAGGCTACAGTACTATACTTACACAATAGTCAACAGTTTCTTGGCATTACACGATCATGAAACATGTTGAGGAGTCATTAGTTATTTGAATAGGTTATACAACATCGTTACCTGTCGCTCCACAAAATCCTGCACCATCGAGAGCATCCTGACGGGTTACATCGCTGCCTGGTATGGAAACTGCTCGGCCTCTGACCACAAGGCACTACAGAGGGCAGTGCGACTGGCCCAGTACATCACTGGGGCCAAGCTTCCTGCCATCCAGGACCTCTATACCAGGCGGTGTCCGAGGAAGGCCCTAACAATTGTCAAAGACTCCAGCCACCCTAGTCATAGACTGTTCTTTCTGCTACCTCACGGCAAGCTGTACCGGAGCGCCAAGTCTAGGTCCAAGAGGCTTCTAAACAGCTTCTACCCCCAAGCCATAATACTCCTGAACACCTAATCAAATGGCTACCCAGACTATTTCCACCCCCCCCCATCCCCCTATTTTACGCTGCTGCTTCTCATCTATGCATTGTCACTTTAATAACTCTACCAACATGTACACATTACCTCAACTAACCGGCACATTGACTCTGTACCGGTACCCCCCTGTATATAGTCTCGCTATTGTTATTTTACTGCTGCTCTTTAATTACTTGTTACTTTTATTTCTTATTCTTATCCATATTTTTTTTAACTGCATTGTTGGTTAGGTCTTGTAAGTAAGCATTTCACTGTGAGGTCTACACCTGTTGTATTAGGCGCAAGTGACTAATACAATTTGATTTGAACACAACTCATGCTTGGTTGTAGCCTGGTCTCAGATCCATTCGTATTATTCTCTATGTAAATCCATCACACTCCATTTAGTATGATATGTTATTTTTCGTATGGTATGTATTAATTTGTGGATGTCTATCACACATTTTGTATGACGTTAGGGTTAAGTTTAGGAGTTAGTTAAAGGGTTAGGGTTAGGGGAAGGATTAGCTCAAATGGTTAAGGTTAGGGTTATGTGAAGGGTTAGCTAAAGGGTTAAGGCTAGGGAAGGGTTAGCTAGCATGCTAAGTAGTTGAAAAGTAGCTCAAAAGAAGTAAATAGGTGAAAAGTTGCTAATTAACTAAAATGCTAACGTAGTC
Organism: Salvelinus fontinalis; assembly: GCF_029448725.1. Lineage (NCBI taxonomy): Eukaryota > Metazoa > Chordata > Actinopteri > Salmoniformes > Salmonidae > Salvelinus > Salvelinus fontinalis. The sequence continues at coordinate 17,863,221 of NC_074665.1, forward strand.
GATGATGAGATTTGAACTCGCAACCTTTGGGTTGTTAGACGTTTGCAGTATACATTCACCCATCCCGACCAACTACCATCTGTTTTATGTAACCATACCAAACAACACACAGTATCATACTAATTCGAGTGTCCCGGATTTACGTTAACTATGTTGCTTCTAGTCTATGAGACCAGGCTGGGTCTGCCCATAATGAGTTATCCGCAGCGGGCACATGAATTGTATTCTGCGCCTATAATCTGAGTGGTACTGTGTCCTATTTTAGATTACGGCGCTGTTGTGAATTCACGGCTTCAATGGACATTTCCTCTCTGAGCAGCGACGCTCTGGTTAATAATACATAGAGTACCCAAGGGGACTACTGTTGAGGCGCTCGAGTAGTAGCAGTCATCAATTCAGACGGAGCCTATTCCGATACAAGCAAGTTCCACACTGGCTACTTTGCCACTTATCGCAGGAGGAGTGCGTGTGATTTCTGTTTCTGAATGCCACTTTAGAACGGGAACGGGAAGGCAAAGCAGACAGAGGGCGATAGAGTTCCTGATGTTCAGGGATTCCTCGCGATGCGTTTTTCTCTAAGAAGCAATATCGGGACAGGATTTACATGGCTTTAGAGCTAATGGTAAGTCTTTTTCTGCCCATTACTTGTATTTTTGAGAAGAAAAGAGTGTTTGAAATGTTTTTATTCTAAGGATTTTACAGAATGAAGTGCCAGTCTATTGCAAGGTCCTACTAAAGTCAGTGTATCAGACTGGCTGTCACTATTTGTCCGTTTCATAGAATGGTCATCCTGGGTGAACGACTTTTTTGGGATATAATGGCCAAGTTTTTATTTGCCGGGAATACTGTATTTACTTGTTAAAGAACGCATACAAACGTGTAACCGGATTTTCTCGACATGACACCACAACTTGAATATCGTTATCCCATATCTACAAAACTATATGGAATTCGTTAATTCCGACCCTTTTGCAATAACACTCATGTGAATTAAAAGTTTACAATACTATATTTATCGATTTTAAGTGTACAGTTACATTATCCCGTTGTACTTAATGCAGGCATGATTATGCAAAGGGTCATCCAATTAGCGTGAACATTCTCAACAATCTGTTTCCTTGCCTTTGTAGATGTAAGGTGAAAGTAGCCTAACTGTAAACGAAAGTGTCCTTTGTTATGCTTGGGATGTCCCTACCCCATTGAGTTAACATTTTAAACGGTTAAGCTTAGGGTTCGGTAAGGGATATGGTTTAGGGTAGGGATGTCCCAAGGATCCCGGAACCAGAATTTAATCCCCAATGTCCCAAACTGATCTGTGAAAAAGAGGGGTAGCCTACATCGGTTTAAAAAAAGGAAAAGTTCAATTAATTGTCAATGCCTCTGGAATGTTGTTTGTGCATCTTTTAGCAGGAGCAAAATCATGAAGCTTCTCACATTTGGATGTCATGGGTATGGTTTAGAATAAGGGTTAGGATTAGGGCTAGGGTTAAGGTTAGTAGATAGTTAGTTGAAATGTTACTGATAGTCTGTAGATAGTTCATCTGTAGATGTTCTACACACTATCCAGATAAAGTGGTACCATGCTTTCTCAGTGTTTAGGCTCACAGTAGCTGGATTCACATTAACATACCGTTTGTGCATTATCAAGGGTGTTGCATACATCTGCATATGCATCATTTGCATAACACACTACAGCTACTGCATACATAATACAAGCCTTCCTTTCTCTGACACCTGATGGACATAATACAAGCCTTCCTTTCTCTGACACCTGAAGGACATAATACAAGCCTTCCTTTCTCTGACACCTGATGACATAATACAAGCCTTCCTTTCTCTGGCACCTGATGACATAATACAAGCCTTCCTTTCTCTGACACCTGATGACATAATACAAGCCTTCCTTTCTCTGGCACCTGATGACATAATACAAGCCTTCCTTTCTCTGACACCCGATGACATAATACAAGCCTTCCTTTCTCTGACACCTGATGACATAATACAAGCCTTCCTTTCTCTGACACCTGATGACATAATACAAGCCTTCCTTTCTCTGACACCTGATGACATAATACAAGCCTTCCTTTCTCTGACACCTGATGACATAATACAAGCCTTCCTTTCTCTGACACCCGATGACATAATACAAGCCTTCCTTTCTCTGACACCAGAAGGACATAATACAAGCCTTCCTTTCTCTGACACCTGATGGCATAATACAAGCCTTCCTTTCTCTGACACCCGATGACATAATACAAGCCTTCCTTTCTCTGACACCTGACGGACATAATACAAGCATTCCTTTCTCTGACACCTGAAGGACATAATACAAGCCTTCCTTTCTCTGACACCTGAAGGACATAATACAAGCCTTCCTTTCTCTGACACCTGATGACATAATACAAGCCTTCCTTTCTCTGACACCTGATGACATAATACAAGCCTTCCTTTCTCTGACACCTGATGACATAATACAAGTGTTCCTTTCTCTGGCACCTGATGACATAATACAAGCATTCCTTTCTCTGACACCTGAAGGACATAATACAAGCCTTCCTTTCTCTGACACCTGATGACATAACACAAGCCTTCCTTTCTCTGACACCTGACGGACATAATACAAGCCTTCCTTTCTCTGACACCTGATGACATAATACAAGCCTTCCTTTCCCTGACACCTGAAGGACATAATACAAGCCTTCCTTTCTCTGACACCTGATGACATAATACAAGCCTTCCTTTCTCTGACACCTGATGACATAATACAAGCCTTCTTTTCTCTGACACCTGAAGGACATAATACAAGCCTTCCTTTCTCTGACACCTGACGGACATAATACACGCCTTCCTTTCTCTGACACCTGATGACATAATACAAGCCTTCCTTTCTCTGACACCTGATGGCATAATACAAGCCTTCCTTTCTCTGACACCTGATGACATAATACAAGCCTTCCTTTCTCTGACACCTGAAGGACATAATACAAGCCTTCCTTTCTCTGACACCTGAAGGACATAATACAAGCCTTCCTTTCTCTGACACCTGAAGGACATAATACAAGCCTTCCTTTCTCTGACACCTGAAGGACATAATACACGCCTTCCTTTCTCTGACACCTGATGACATAATACAAGCCTTCCTTTCTCTGACACCTGATGGCATAATACAAGCCTTCCTTTCTCTGACACCTGATGACATAATACAAGCCTTCCTTTCTCTGACACCTGAAGGACATAATACAAGCCTTTCTTTCTCTGACACCTGATGGCATAATACAAGCCTTCCTTTCTCTGACACCTGATGACATAATACAAGCCTTCCTTTCTCTGACACCTGAAGGACATAATACAAGCCTTCCTTTCTCTGACACCTGAAGGACATAATACAAGCCTTCCTTTCTCTGACACCTGAAGGACATAATACAAGCCTTCCTTTCTCTGACACCTGAAGGACATAATACAAGCATTCCTTTCTCTGACACCTGATGGCATAATACAAGCCTTCCTTTCTCTGACACCTGATGACATAATGCTGTATGAGGAATGTTAATTCAATATCTAAAAGTGTCTTAAAAACATACTGCACTTTGTCAGCCTCCACACACAAGTCAAATGCAGCCCAGAACTAGACCTCATCAATTGATGTTAAATCAATGGCCCATATGCTAAGCTACAAGAGTTCATCCCGTTGCTTAAGCATAACCTCTGGGCTGGACGCAATAGTAATCTTCTCCAAGTGTAAGATGAGGATGCAAACATCAAAGTCAATGCTGATGTTTAGCCAGGTCATCGTGTTTACCATTTCGGCTGGGTAAACATTGCCGTGGGCTCATCACTGATCTCACTGAGTCAGAAGTCAGGACCCTTCCTGGTTAGGGTCAACAAGCTGCTTCTAGCATTTAACCGTTACCTGATACTCACTGAAATGCATTTCCCACATTGTCTACAAGAGGCGTGTCTTGCTCTCATTCCGTTGTCTTGTCTGTTTGTATCCAGTAGTAGAGAGAGGGAATTGTAGAGCAGTTGAGTACTTTGCTGTGTCCATTTTTTACATTTAGACATAATTACAATATTTCTAAATGTCTTTCAATGTTGCTCATCAAAGGAGACCACAATATTTTTGGATCATACTCCAAATAATCAGTCTGGGTGCCAATAGCTTGTTAAGCTTTCTCCCTCTCATTAAAGACAATGGGTAATTGGATTCAGCCTGCTTTCAGGCACTGCATTTAATGCTCTTTAAGTCTAGAGCCCCCTTATCGAATTAGATTTCTTTAATTAGCTGTCCAGAAATGTTTGTTCCAACCATCCATCATTGCCACCTCGACCAATCTGTAGCCAGCAGCAGTGAACAGAACAGGGAGAAAATAACGAAAGAGGGATTCATTGAATAAGCTTGTCATTTGAAACAAATGCCGTTTGCTGCGTCTGTCCGGTCCATTCTCCCCAAACCTGCATAGAATCAGTTCACTTCCATCCAGAGGACGGAAGAACGGACCACTGACGGAGAGGTTTGACTTCTGCTATGGATGTTAGACCTTCAAAAAGAGTATGTGAATCTGGGTCTGTGTTTTGGATTAAAGTGCTTGAAAACACAGTCAACACTTTGGCCTTTGTCTCCTCTACATTTGAGAATGATGAGTTTGGCTTTGAGTTTATTATTTAGAGCCCTTTAGGCAGTCAGCTGTGAAAGTTATTTTATTCAATTGCTGGCTCAAATAATGTTATATCCCTGCATTCCTCTGCTCATATCAGAAAAAGTATGCAAGTTGGACACTTATAAATCAAAATATTTGTTTTTTTAAAGTGCTCAAGCTACCAAACAGCTTTTGTTTGTCCAGCTCACTCTGCCATTGTACTGAACATGTAGGAATGGGTGCTGTCAATGGTGCTGAATAGGCTGGCGCTATTGGGGCTACTGATATTACTGGATCTACACTGAGTATAGAAAACAATACCAACACCTTCATAATATTGAGTTGCACCCCTTTTTGCCCTCAGAACAGCCTCAATTCATTGGTGCATGGACTAAAAGGTGTCGAAAGCGTTCCACAGGGTTGCTGGCCCATGCTGACTCCAATGCTTCTCACAGTTGTGTCAAGTTGGCTGGATGTCCTTTGGGTGGTGGACCATTCTTGATACACACAGGAAACTGTTGAGCGTGAAAAACCCAGCAGTGTTGCAGTTCTTCACACAAAGCGGTGCTCCTGGCACCTATTACCATACCCTATTACCATTAAAGGCACTGAAATCTTTTGTCTTTCCCATTCACCCTCTGAATGGCACGTACACAATCCATGTCTCAATTGTCTCAAGGCTTTAAAATCCTTCTTTAACCTGTCACCTCCCCTTCATCTACACCGATTTGAAGGGAATTTAACAGGTGACATAAATAAGGGATCATAGCTTTCACCTGGATTCACCTGGTCAGTCTATGTCATGGAAAGAGCAGGTGTTCCTACTGTTTTGTACACTATTGAGGATGCTAGTGCTGTCCATGTTGTTGAACAGTACTGGTGTGCTTGAGGCTGTTGTCCATGGTGCTGAACAGTACTGGCATTATTGGGGCTGCTGTCTATGGTGCTGAACAGTACTGACGTTATTGGGGCTGCTGTCCATGGTGCTGAATTGTACTGCAATACCTTTAGGCTTGCAATCGTTTGTGCTGCAGCCCTCTGCAGTGCCACATTACGAAGTATAATGATGTCTATTGACATACTTTAGTTCACTTACCGTTGTTGTATTATAAATAGCTAAAGCACAGTGTCGAGGACATTATGCTCAACATCCATTGCATCATAGTTTTTTTTCATTACGATTAACACAAAAAACACTCTAGTCAGGAGCATTCATTTGTGGCAATATGGATGATAAAGCACGTAATTATATTAATTTGTTCCCCTGATTTAGGTCATTCATCTCTGAACATGAGTCATTCACACATTTTTTTTAATGAGGGGAAAAACACTCACAAATATACCAAATCTAACCAATTATTAGTCTTTTGATTCCTCTCGTTATTTGCCTTCATTTTGCAGTCTCTTGTTTATCGTGTAGGCTTCAGTAGCTTTAGTAGAGCTTGTAGACCTTTTAAAGGGGCAATCTGCAGTTGCTACATCCATTGTTAAACTTTTAAATGAATGATATTTACCCATTTGATTCATGAACATTTGAACTTATACTGTAGATGTCTCATGAGCTCAGTTCAACTGTCACATCAAATCGGAACCCCAAATATTTTGTTTGCAAACAATGTAAATGTTAAAACTGTCATCTTGATACAGATATTTCTGAGGGTTGTAGATATTTCAGAGAGGTTTCAGGGAGGCTCTCTTGCATGAGTAAATCAAGGTGCTCCCGTGTTAGTGTTGATGGGCATCAGTGCCATCATTACTCTCCTCTGGCTCCTGCTCCACTACAACCCAGTCCTGCCTGATTACCTTTCACTGTGGATAATGAGGGCTAAATTTCACCAGCCTAATAGATATTAAAGTTCTCTGGGAAAGACCATTACACAATGTCCAATGAAGAATACATTAAAGAGATTTTACTTTTTGTTGGCAAGGTATTTTATTTTCCAAGACAGTAGAGTGCTATTGGACGGATTAATATGTTGTAAAGGTTTATCAAGTTTCTAGTGAAATGTTGCGATAAAGTAAGGTAAAGATGGCTGTTTTTTTACTGATCTACTAATTACCGGTAAGAGTAATCCTTCCTTCGGTGTTATTGCCAGTTCCGCAACATCACATTCCCTTTCCGCCTCATTATTCCCAATGAATAGTTTCCCGTTAGATAGCTCGCCTGGCTAATGGTGTTTCTCCTCACAGAGTTAGTGAAACACCGGTGACAGAACTGGATTAACAGTGTTAACAAGTTAAATGTGGTCCATTACCTAGCTGCCCTTTGCCTGCTTCTCAGACAGTACACATTTATGACTTCCAAAGTACCATGTTACTTTCCAGTCTCCTCCATTTCATAGACATTAGATTACAGGAAGAACCAACAGCCTATTCAAGAAAACCTTTCAGAGAACACATATAATATCAGAGTTTTTCTCTTCTTATGCCAACTTTTTCCACTTTACAAAATATTGGAAATCATTTTTTTCACCGAAAATATATTAGCTTTCCCTCTCAAAGAATATTAATAAAAGATAGTTGTTGTCAGAGTAGATGTGGAGCCTTTTTGTGAGATTGTGCTGCTGGGAGGTTGAGCCAATGGCACAGGAAGGCAGGTGTTGTCTCTGTTACTCTAAGGGATTAAAGCTGAAGTGAAGGGCTCTGTCTTCAGCCATTAGCTTATTGAGACCTATATCAATACTGGGGAAGATGTTTACAGTGTGGGTGTTCGTGCGTGTGTGTGTGCATGTGTGGGCATAAATGTGTGCGTGTGTGGGCATGCATGCGTGTGTGTGTGGGTGCACGTGCGTGTGTGTGTGTGTGTGTGTGTGTGTGCTCTTGTTTGGTGTGTGTGGATGTATATTTTTAAAATGTCTCTACGGTCAATTACCTGGGTGGATTAAATGCTCAAGAGCTCTGCTACACGAGAAAACCAGACATATTTTGGCATTAAAGCTTTGAAACCATTTTGTTCATTTTGCTTTTGAGTCTTGGTTGTCAGAGGTCTCTCTGGTTTCATCTGGGAACAGAACTACAATGGGGGAAAGATATGCATCCGTCCTGACAATGGACTGTATGAAATTACATTTTCTCTCCAAAGAAGCTCTTGGTTGAGAGAAGCAAAGACCATAATTATCAGTCCACTTACATGACCAGGGGCGCAACTTTCACTGGGGATGGGGGGGGCATGTCCCCCACATTCTGAAATTGCATTTCTGTGCCCCCCCAGTTTTATCATTGGAATGTGATACAAACAAGTCAATTGGTGTGCTTTAGGACCATGCAGACGCCTCCAAGCCGTCGGGCAGGCTGTTTGGAGTGCTTATCTGACTGGATATAATTTTTTTATACAAACATTTCCCCCCCACTACTTCAACCTAAGGTGCCCCTGTACATGACTGTGTAGCGATGGGCATTGTTGGGAAAGATCTTGCAAGTTAAACATTTCACTGCACTGTTTAAATCTGCTGTATACGTGACAATAACACTTGCAACTCTAATCAGTTCAGAAAGAGAAGGGCTTGATGTAATAAGGAATCGGTTACCTTGATAGCCTACGTCACGATATGTCTCTGTCTGTGTGGTATTTTTCCTTTGCTCAGGACTAAAGCCTTCTACCAAAGTATGTACTATTGAAAAATCATTTCAACCCATTGCATTTCTCCATTGCCCATTGGTTTTATATTTTAGTTTGAGCGAAATTCCTTTAACTAAGCAAGTCAGTTAAGAACAGATTCTTATTTGCAATGACGGCCTACCAGGGAACAGTGGGTTAACTGCCTTGTTCATTGGCAGAACAACAGATGTTTACCTTGTCAGCTCGGGGACTTGATCCAGCAAACTTTCGGTTACTGGCCCAACGCTCTAACCACTAAGCTACTTGCCGCCCCAAGTATGACGCATAACATTGCATTCTGCACCGTCTGTGAGATCCACACAGTCATGAATTCACAGTACCTGCATATCTTAGCGATTGCATGCATTTTTACCCTAGCACTATCCTCTTACAATCCTCTTTCAATGCATTTCCCCAAAACATTTTTGGGGGTATATTATCAGTAGTGAAGGGATACATGGAAGAGACTGATTTTCATATAATTAGTTACCAATGAAGACATGAAGGAAACATCAAAGCTATACTTTATTGTGGACCGTTACCGTAATATCTCTCAGGTGGAAAACACTATAAACTACACGGTCTACTTCAAAGGGAATGGTTGAATGTAGTTCCTCCCTGGTATTACATGAGAGAACCTGAATTTGATAGAAGACCCCCGTAGCCCTTCGAAAAAATACTTTCACTAAGGCAAAATTGGGTAGGATATGTCCTTTGAAATGGACTGACTCAGATTCCTTTCCGAATACCTGCAATTCCCCGTGAGGGTTAGGTTTTCTGGATTCTGGAGAAGGAATAGTGGACAATGTTGTAGAGAAAGAGTTAATATGTTAACGAGATACCATGTCAAAGATACCATGTCAAAGATACCATGTCAAAGATACCGTGGCATGGCAGTTTGTTTGTTCTGTGTTGTCGATGTTCATGTTAACATGTGGATGTAAAGATTTCAGCTATTATGACCTGGCTATGAGGCTAATTAGACCTAGTCGATAGGGCCAAGAGGAGTTTTCCTGTTCAAGTCAGGATGGCAGGACAAAACCCTTGGCACTTATTATGACATACACGACAGAAAAGTAATTTTCCTTATCTTTCTTTCTTTCGCTCTCTCTCTCTCCCTCTCTCGCCCTCCAGGTGGGCACGCAGTAACGATTGACAAAAATGCAGAAGAGGTCATGGCACTTCAAATGGTTAGGGATAGGACTTCTGCTGTTAGCTACTTGTTGCCTGTCTCAAGACACAGATGGTAAGTCCTCTATACCTCCTCCTCAGTACCCATATCCTATGCACACTGTACAACTACATATACTGTACAACTATATACAGTGGGGGGAACAAGTATTTGATACACTGCCGATTTTGCAGGTTTTCCTACTTACAAAGCATGTCGAGGTCTGTAATTTTTTATCATATGTACACTTCAACTATGAGAGACGGAATCTAAAACAAAAATCCAGAAAATCACATTTTTAAGTAATTCATTTGCATTTTATTGCATGACATAAGTATTTGATACATCAGAAAAGCAGAACTTAATATTTGGTACAGAAAGATTTGTTTGCAATTACAGAGATCATATGTTTCCTGTAGTTCTTGACCAGGTTTGCACACACTGCAGCAGGGATTTTGGCCCACTCCTCCATACAGACCTTCTCCAGATCCTTCAGGTTTCGGGGCTGTCGCTGTGCAATACGGACTTTCAGCTCCCTTCAAAGATGTTCTATTGGGTTCAGGTCTGGAGACTGGCTAGGCCACTCCAGGACCTTGAGATGCTTCTTACTGAGCCACTCCTTAGTTGCCCTGGCTGTGTGTTTCGGGTTGTTGTCATGCTGGAAGACCCAGCCACGACCCATCTTCAATGCTCTTACTGAGGGAAGGAGGTTGTTGGCCAAGATCTCGCGATACATGGCCCCATCCATCCTCCCCTCAATACGGTGCAGTCGTCCTGTCCCCTTTGCAGAAAAGCATCCCCAAAGAATGATGTTTCCACCTCCATGCTTCACGGTTGGGATGGTGTTCTTGGGGTTGTACTCATCCTTCTTCTTCCTCCAAACATGGCGAGTGGAGTTTAGACCAAAAAGCTCTATTTTTGTCTCATCAGACCACATGACCTTCTCCCATTCCTCCTCTGGATTAATCCAGATGGTCATTGGCAAACTTCAGACGGGCCTGGACATGCGCTGGCTTGAGCAGGGAGACCTTGCGTGCGCTGCAGGATTTTAATCCATAACGGCGTAGTGTGTTACTAATGGTTTTCTTTGAGACTGTGGTCCCAGCTCTCTTCAGGTCATTGACCAGGTCCTGTCGTGTAGTTCTGGGCTGATCCCTCACCTTCCTCATGATCATTGATGCCCCACGAGGTGAGATCTTGCATGGAGCTCCAGACCGAGGGTGATTGACCGTCATCTTGAACTTCTTCCATTTTCTAATAATTGCGCCAACAGATGTTGCCTTCTCACCAAGCTGCTTGCCTATTGTCCTGTAGCCCATCCCAGCCTTGTGCAGGTCTACAATTTTATCCCTGATGTCCTTACACAGCTCTCCGGTCTTGGCCATTGTGGAGAGGTTGGAGTCTGTTTGATTGAGTGTGTGGACAGGTGTCTTTTATACAGTAACGAGTTCAAACAGGTGCAGTTAATACAGGTAATGAGTGGAGAACAGGAGGGCTTCTTTAAAAAAAAAAACTAACAGGTCTGTGAGAGCCGGAATTCTTACTGGTTGGTAGGTGATCAAATACTTATGTCATGCAATAAAATGCAAATTAATTACTTAAAAATCATACAATGTGATTTTCTGGATTTTTGTTTCAGATTCCGTCTCTCACAGTTGAAGTGTACCTATGATAAAAATTACAGACCTCTACATGCTTTGTAAGTAGGAAAACCTGCAAAATCGGCAGTGTATCAAATACTTGTTCTCCCCACTGTATATACACACGCAACTACATATATACAACTACATATATACAACGACATATATACACTACCGTTAAAAAGTTTGGGGTCACTAAGACATTTCCTTGTTTTTGAAAGATAAGCAAATTTTTTGTCCATTTAAAATAACATCAAATTGATCAGAAATACAGTGTAGACATTGTTAATGTTGTAAATGACTATTGTAGCTGGAAATGGCTTTTTTTAATGGAATATCTACATAGGCATACAGAGGCCCATTACCAGCAACCATCACTCCTGTGTTCCAATGGCACATTGTGTTAGCTAATCCAAGTTTATAATTTTAAAAGGCTAATTGATCATTAGGAAACCCTTTTGCAATTATGTTAGCACAGCTGAAAACTGTTGTGCTGATTAAAGAAGCAATTAAACTGGCCTTCTTTAGACTAGTTGAGTATCTGGAGCATCAGCATTTGTGGGTTCGATTACAGGCTCAAAATGGCTAGAAACAAAGAACTTTCTTCTGAAACTCGTCAGTCTAAATGAAGGCTATTCCATGCGAGAAATTGCCAAGAAACTGAAGATCTCGTACAATACTGTGTACTACACCTTTCACAAAACAGCGCAAACTGTCTCTAACCAGAATAGAAAGAGGAGTGGGAGGCCTCACTGCAGAGAAAGAGGACAAGTACATTAGAGTGTCTAGTTTGAGAAACAGACGCCTCACAAGTCTTTTTTCTTCTTTTTCCTCATCTTATCCGGCTGTTGCTCAGATGTGTGAGTGCCTTTTGAATTTTACTTTACAAACAACAAGTGGGCTTAATTGGAGTCTATTTATTTGGAGCCTAGACTTCTATAAAATAACTTGACTGGCTGAGGTAGGCTATGAGCCTTAACAGCCCAATAGAAGTAGTTTGCTTTATTAGGCCTACTTGCAACTGGTCAAAAATGTAGCATCCTACATAAAACAACCATTTAAAGAAAATAAGTCTGCACGTTCAAACTAAAACAATGTAACTAAAAAGAAAGCGCACATTTGTAATTCCCAAACTCTAAAAGTAATTGGAAAGGTAGATACAAATTATGTGTGATATTGTGGTTACAATAAAGAATGTAGCCCATCATGCAAATTATTTCAATTAGCAAGAACAATAGACTTTTTATAGCCCGGCTACTGTTGTGAAAATCTTGCAATGTAAAAAAACTTGCAATGTATTCGATGCTTAAGTACTCTAATGTGTTACATTTCTAACTCAATACAGCACAAAACAGCATTTCTGCATCAACATATTTATGCTTTTGTTAATCTTCTTGATCTTCTTCCTTTTTTTCTGTAAATTTTGAGCAAATTGCTCAAGGGCTATGGTTGATTTGTCTGTGAAGATGACGTTATTGAATGTCTCGCCAGCTTTGATCCATGTCTGGGCCTGCAGGACGCAAAGTTCTTTGTCTGTCAGACGAATCATTGGGTCGAAACTACAGAACAATTCAAAACCAGTCGAACACACATAGTTAGTGTTCTGAGAATTTTTTTACAAATAATATTTATATATATAACATTTCTTAACGAACCGTGATGCCCGCAGATTACAGATTGCCTTTGCCGATCGCACATCATCTTCATTCATCAGTGAGTCAATGGCTTGAATAGTCATTGAATCACTCATGCGTTGAAAAGGGCGAGGGACGAGATGGAGTCATAATCCATGCCAGGCACACCTGTGAGCTCTGGAACTCTACCTCCGACAGGCAGAGTCAACATACAGTACGTGGTGGGTTCGTCAGGTTTTCGGTTCACCCTGACATTTCCATTCCTTTTCTGACAACCGAACTTGACCACCTGCTCACCATGCACAGCAAGGGCCACCCGGATCTTTATGCTGTTCTGCTATTCCAAGGATGTGTAACCGAAGAGAGATACCATGAGTGGGCACAGAATACATAGCCTTCCTGCTGTGGCCGTCTATTTCAGCACCGTTTTGCGCGGCTCTGAGACAAGCATGGAGAAACTAAAATGTTCAAATATTCCATGATATTCTTAAGATATGTGTTGACTGAATATTAGCAAGTGATGTCTGATAAATAATCAAGCTAGGTTTCTCCAGAAATAAATAATTCTAAATTACTGGCTTTATTTACAAATTAGTGAGAATTTCTCACCCCATGTTCAGAATGGTCTTTTTCTCGCTCACTCTAGGTTAAATAAAAGCGAAATCTCCAAAATGTCATTACTTTATAAACAAAGCAATTGTTATTTAATTTAGAATTATATAAAAGCCCCTTAGATATGAATATAGAGTCCTCCAATCCTCTAAATGTAATTATTGGCGGAAAGTCACATCATTGAAAAAAATATTTTTAGATATACTGTTAAAAATGGTGTAGGTGTTATTTATTTAAAGAGCATATTGAAGTTAGAAGCAAAAGCCTACATCTATTTTAGCACTGTTTCATGCTGCTCTGAGACAAGCACGACACAGGGATTCCTTAGATAAATAGCCCAGTACTGTACTGCCAGACATCACGTTGTACAGCGCCATATTTTCCGTTCCATGCTAACTGAAACCCAGAGGGTTTTTCATGGAATAGAAACACCAAAATATTAATCTAATTAATTAAGCAAGTACCAGTCAAAAGTTTGGACCCACCTACTACTTTCTATGTTTTTACTATTTTCTACATTGTAGAATAACAGTGAAGACGTCACAACTGTAGGAGGTGTCGCCCATCATGCAAATGTTTCCTATTAGCAGGACAATATACTTTTTATAACGCGGCTACTGTTGTGAAAATCCCTCAACTTGCAATGTATCTGATGCTTAAGTACTGTAAAGTGTTACATTTCTAACTCAAAACAGCAGTACAGTATTTATTCATCAACATCTTTATGCTTTCGTTAAAAAAATAAAATAACGAGAAAAAAGGACATTCAATTGTGGATGTTTATATTTCACTTAATCTCCATTTGGGTATTGGTTAGACTAGAATTTGAAAATCAGGTTGCAGAAATGTTACGCTCTTAGTGTAACCTTTATTTAACTTGGCAAGTCAGTTATGAACAAATTCTTATTTACAATGACAGCCTATTCCTTCGTAAAGAGCCCAGTACTGTACTGCCGACTGTCATTTTCCGTTCCAGCAAGTACCAGTCTAAAGTTTGAACAGATCTACTCATTCCAGGATTTTTCTATATTTTTATTCTACATTGTAGAATAATATTGAAGACATCACAACTATGAAATAACACATATGGAATCAGTTAAGAACAAATTCCTATTTACAAGGACAGCCTATTCCTTCCTCCCCAATGGGGATTTGAACCCCGGTCTCCTGCGTGCCTCGCATTCTGTAGTACAGACATGGCTCTCCCTTATGTAAGGAATTAGGCACTTTCCCATGTTTACTACAGTATGTATTGTAGACTGCACAGTAGCCTAATAAACAAATTAACACATTTTGTTAATAAAATAAGATAAAAAATACTCTTTCAAAATGCAGATGTTGATTTAGTTATGGATCCATAACGAATTACTATGGGAATAAATAATACTGATTTACAGAAATATTGTAACAAAGTTGTCTAATGAAGGCAAATGATTTAGAATCCTCCAATCCTGTAGCCTACTCCCGACGGTCCTGTTGTACATCGCCATATTTTCCATTCCATCCTAACGGAAACCCTGAGGGTTTCGTTTTTCTCTGAATAGAAACACCATAATATTAATCTAATTAATTAAGCCAAATTTCCTAATCAATCCCATATATTATGTTATTACAAAAAAGGTTTTAAATTCTCTGGTAATGCCAATACGGAATACTCTCTGGTGGTCAAACTAGCAAAACTCGCTGAGAGAAAAACTCGCTGAGAATTAAATGACGTGCTGTAGCAGCACGCAAGGTGTGCCGCAGTATGACGCAACTTTTAAAGGAGGAACCACTGTACTTGTCCTCTTGCTCAGTTGTGCACCAGGGCCTCCCACGCCTCTTTCTATTCTGGCGAGAGACAGTTTGCGCTGTTTTGTGAAGGGAGTAGTACACAGCTTTGTACCAGATCTTCAGTTTCTTGGAAATTTCTCACATGGACTGGCCTTCATTTCTCAGAACAAGAATAGACTGACAACTTTCAGAAGAAAGTTCTTTGTTTCTAGCCATTTTGAGCCTGTAATCGAACCCACAAATGCTGATGTTCCAGACACTCAACTAGTCCAAAGAAGGCCAGTTATATTGCTTCTTTAATCAGCACAACAGTTTTCATAATTGCAAAAGGGTTTTCTAATGATCAATTAGCCTATTAAAATTATAAACTTGGATTAGCTAACACAACGTGCTATTGGAACACAGGAGTGATGGTTGCTGATAATGGGCCTCTGTAAGCCTATGTAGATATTCCATAAAAAATCTGCCGTTTCCAGCTACAATAGACATTTACAACATTAACAATGTCTACACTGTATTTCTGATCAATTTGATGTGATTTTAATGGACAAAAAATGTGCCTTTCTTTCAAAACCAAGGACATTTCTAAGTGACCCCAAACTTCTGAAAGGTAGTGTACGTACAACTACAAATATATACAACTAGATTTGCCAGTGTGTCTTTGTTTCCGAATACACAGTTAATGAAATACATTGAATGTGTTTGTTTTCATGAAAATGGAGTATTTCTATGTCATTTGTACCACTGTATTTGATGTCATGGTCTCAGATTCAAGCTAACTGATATGTTCATCTTGCCTCAACCCACAGCTAAACTCTGATTCTCTACTCCTGCTCAGTTACAGCCTCTTGCTCGCTTATTCATATTCTACCTGACAGATTCCTCAGGATTTATGTGCCATTATTTGACTCATTTGACCCGTGCCTTAATGGAGTTGTATATTCTGAAATGTACTATTGATTTATCGAAGCTCCTCCGTGCCCTGCCCCCCCCCCCCCCCAAAAAAAACATTTTAAAGAAAAAAAAGGTAGAAATGTCTATGATCCAACTATTTCAAACTGATTTATCGGGTTGGGCCACTAATGTTGGACACTTTAATGAACTGTTCTCACCTTGGTGCGATGTTAATTTCACCTCTGGTTAAGAAATCGGATTTTCCCCGCTTTTGTCTGTGTCCCACTTTCTGATGTACATTTAGACTTAATTAGGGGTCAAGGCTTTGAAGCTGTAGTTGGTATTGCTCTTATATTGACCTACTACCTAGGATGATCGTCAAGTTGCTGGAGAATAGTTTCTGGTCTGTCTATTCATGTAAAACATCAGACCACTTGACTACCTAGAGCAATGTGGCATGACTTCATCATGGTCAAGTAGACTATTTCCTGTTTCAGTCGAAGATATCCATTTGTTCTTGAAGTAGATGGATGTTAGAGAGATGAGATGAGTGTGTTGTAGTAAAGCAACTCCAATGCAAAACTAAATGAATGCATCCTCATCATGTGGTTGCCATGGAGCGACAGATACCGTCTTAAGCCAGTGATCAGTGTCACCCACAGAGACGGTCTTAATTTGAGTTTGTGCACGCTTCTCTCTCTCAATTCAGTTCAATTCAATACTCTCTATCCCACTCTCCTGTCCCGCTCTCTTCATAGGAGTGATAGTTACCAATCAGTGTCACCAGGCAGACAGACTCTCTCTCTTTCTGTCTTCTCTCTCTCTCTCTTTCTCTCCACCTCTCTCTTCATCTCTCTCTCTCTCTCTCTCTCTCTCTCTCTCTCTCTCTGATCTCTCTCCTCTGTCCCTCTTTCCATTCTTTCTGCAGTTAGACAGTTGAGTTTTATTTATTCAGGGGAGCCCAATTGAGACCAGAGTCTAATTTCCAATGGTGACCTGATGACATAATATAAAAGATAAAAACGACAAGATAGAAGATAGAATAACAAGTACATTATATAGAAGATAACAAACGTCACAGCCGTCAGCAATCAAAACAATGCACACCTCCAGTGAATTCATTTATCATCAGGGTTTTACAATGCCCTAGTGGTACCAGGGACACCAAGTGTCATGAATTCTGTAAGTGATTCCAAAAAATGTGGAGCGCTATAACTAAAAGCTGATTTACGTAGTTCGGTGGAGACCTGAGGAATCTCAAGAGTTAACCAATCCTGTGAATGGGTTTGGTAACTCTTGTTTTTATGCTTCAACAATCAAGTTAGCTAGGTTGGAAGCTTGTGTAGTAGAGCTTTGTAATCAAAAAGTAAGTAATGATATGATCTACGGGACTTTAATGAGGCCCACCCTACCTTTTGATACAGGATGCATATAAAAAGCGAAGGGCGCTATAGTAGACGGCATCCAAAGGTTTAAGAGTAGTGGCTGCTGCATTCTGATAAATGGTGTCACCGTAGTCAAGAACTGGCAGGAAGGTTGACTGTACAATCTGCTTCCTGCTGTTTAGGGAGAGTCATGATCTATTTCTATAAAAGAAGCCTACTTTAAATCTCAGCCTCTTTACTAGTTCATCCGTATGTTTTTTAAACGTCTAATTATTCGCAATCCAAAAGCCCAGATATTTATAGGCGGGAACCTGCTCGATGAAAGAACCATCTAATGCATAAATGCCATCTGAAATATTTCTAGGAGAATTACATTTAGTTTTTCCAACATTAAGTACCAATTTTAAATCAACAAGGGCTTTCTGCAAAGCAACAAAATCAGACTACAGCTCTGGTCAGATGTAGGGGCAATAGCGTACATAACAGTGTCATCTGTATACAGATGAATGTTACAGGTTTTTGCAGATAGACCAATATGATTTATATACAGTGGGGAGAACAAGTATTTGATACACTGCCGATTTTGCAGGTTTTTCCTACTTACGAAGCATGTAGAGGTCTGTAATAAAATGCAAATGAATTAGTTAAAAATCATACACTGTGATTTTCTGGATTTTTGTTTTAGATTCCGTCACTCACAGTTGAAGTGTACCTATGATAAAAATTACAGACCTCTACATGCTTTGTAAGTAGGAAAACCTGCAAAATCGGCAGTGTATCAAATACTTGTTCTCCCCACTGTAAATAGGACAGGTCCCAAAATCGACCTCTTCAGGACACCTTTAGTAATATTAAGGTAACTTGACTTGGCACCACCCGAAAGCACACATCGCGTCGTGTCTGATAGATAATTCCCAAACCACTTGCAAGACGCCTGGTCGATTCCCATTTCAGACAACCTTTGAATGGATAGAGGATGGTTGATAGTATCAAATCCATCAATCAAATGTATTTGAAAAGCCCTTTTTATATCAGCCGTTGTCACAAAGTGCTCAAAGTACAGAAACCCAGCCTAAAACCCCAAACACCAAACCAATGCCTTGGATAGGTCTATACATATGGCAACACAGTGATTCCTATTATCTAAGTAAATTAATATATACAATAAGACAAGCATAGTTACTGAAGCGGTACTATGTCCAGGTGTATAACCAGACTCTGCTGGGGAACCAGGGCTGTGCATTGATAGGACTGTAGGTTGGTTCCCCCTGAACACTGAGCAGCACCAATCCGGTGCTAAGGCAGGCAACGTGTCCCACTCACACCTACACACTTATCCAGAGAGTTCTCTCTCTGCTATGCGCCACATGCCCCTCTGGGCTATACATATACATATAAGTGTCTAGCTAGCTATACATAATACATCATAATATAGGCCTACTTTAGCTAGTTACATATTTCAGACACTTACTGTGAAAACAAACTAACTTCACAGGAAACTATATCAAGGATAATAGTGTTTTTATTTGCTCTATACTCATTAACGTTTTAGTTGTCTCCCCTCAGTTATTTTTGAGGTTTGTGAGTTTAAAGAAAACGCATTTCAATGTCTGTATTTTGGTTTGTTTTGAGTTCCAACCAGATTACTATTCAGGCCAAGCAGATGGTGGAGATGAGAGTATTGACAGAACTTACAACACACTTTGATGGTGGAGATGAGAGTATTGACAGAACTTACAACACACTTTGATGGTGGAGATGAGAGTATTGACAGAACTTACAACACACTTTGATGGTGGAGATGAGAGTATTGACAGAACTTACAACACACTTTGATGGTGGAGATGAGAGTATTGACAGAACTTACAACACACTTTGATGGTGGAGATGAGAGTATTGACAGAACTTACAACACACTTTGATGGTGGAGATGAGAGTATTGACAGAACTTACAACACACTTTGATGGTGGAGATGAGAGTATTGACAGAACATACAGCACTCATTTCATTAGGGGGCAGGCATTGCCAGCCTCAGTTTGGCTCAGACCTGCATGTTTCTCTCATCCATCCATACACCACACTGACTGTGAGCCAGCTAACCACTAACCCTTCAGTGTCCTTCCACTGGGTCTGTGACAGAGAGATAGAGAGACTGAGTCTATCCCTCTACCCCCCAGTCTCCTTATTCAACTATGTGGTCCTTAACCCTGACTCACACCCACTCAGCCCTATTTCGCACCACTCAGCCCTATTTTCTTAACCCTGACTCACACCCACTCAGCCCTATTTCCTTAACCCTGACTACACACCTACTCAGCCCTATTTCCTTAACCCTGACTACACACCCACTCAGCCCTATTTCCTTAACCCTGACTACACACCCACTCAGCCCTATTTCCTTAATCCTGACTACACACCCACTCAGCCCTATTTCCTTAACCCTGACTCACACCCACTCAGCCCTATTTCCTTAACCCTGACTACACACCCACTCAGCCCTATTTCCTTAACCCTGACTACACACCCACTCAGCCCTATTTCCTTAACCCTGACTCACACCCACTCAGCCCTATTTCCTTAACCTTGACTACACACCCACTCAGCCCTATTTCCTTAACCCTGACTCACACCCACTCAGCCCTATTTCCTTAACCCTGACTACACACCCACTCAGCCCTATTTCCTTAACCCTGACTCACACCCACTCAGCCCTCAGCCCTGAATGTCTGCTTATTGAGGCATTTACCGCCCACTTTAGTATTGTAGTTGTTTCAAAACGGATGTTTGTTCCTTTCTACGTATACACATTAATTATGATCCAAGATGCAAATAAAGCAGTGGGATAAATTCTGCGAAGGGAAGCCCACGCCGTCTCATATCTGATGAAAGAGTAGCCGTGATGTTTGGCCTGGCTGGCCAATTGACTGTGCAGCCACTTGTTGTGATTGAGACTCATCACATTTCTCCCAGTATACACACACAACAGATATGTCTATTCAGTCAACAGTAAAGCCTCAATAGCTTTCAACCACTTATTCTGTCCTCTTTTTCTAACCCCTTTTCTTTCCCCCACTCATGCAGTTAACCGAGGCACAATTTTAGAATAAAATAGAATAGGATTCAGAGTCCCTAAGTTTAAATCAGCAGGTATTCAAAGCCATTCCCTGTAGGCTCATCCATCCGCCTCAGGAGGAGACGGGATCTTTGACCTTGTACGAGATTGATGTGTCTGGTGAAAACCACCTCAGCCCATCCTGGGCGAACAAGGATCAGGTGGATGTCAGTGCAGCTGCGGCGTGGCTCTGTCCAAAATAGCCTCAAACTCCATTCTCAAGACTCCCATAGTGGCAATCATATTATAGTATACACAAGCCATCGCTGGGGTAATAAGTAAATCGAATATTTTGAGATATATTTTGGGTGGTCAATTTGGGTGTAATAGTGTGCTGACATCATACATGTTCCTCAAATGATCTCCTATATTTGAATGACTCGTTGAGTTAAGATGTGTACTAAGTAGAACGTTGACTGTGATCTTAGGTTGGCTGTTGTGAAGATGATGTCATGAATCATGTGTTTTGGAGTCTGACTCCTGACATTTCTTTCAGAGATTTTTTGGGGCCTATATCTATCTGCCTCATTAGAGATGACCAGAAAAGGGAATGGGTGGTGGTGGGGGTGGGGGTGATGTGTGTGTGTGTAAAACAGATAATGAATACCCATTGCCTTAAAGATCTCAGGCACTGGCACCTGTTGTGCTCGCTGTGTCTTTGACTTCGTAAGGTGGTTTGAGAATATAATCCTGTCTTTATCACCATCCAGTTTGAATTCAAAGTATAACTAAAACATTAGTGAAGTATGACATGATACATGAAAGATGGACTACAGTCGATTCTAATAGGTGTGATCTGTTCTTAGAAAAGCAACCTTGATAGTGTACTATGCTATCATAAAAGCAGTTCTTCTTTAGAAAAGTTCCCTCTGAAAAAATCGAGTTATTCGAAATCGGTTAGTGAGTCAACAGGTTTTTATGACTTCTAATATACAGACATCACAACTTATGTTTTAGAATTCTTTATTGATTCCACATTCACTTTGTTCGAATCCAATTCACCTCACATACCAAAATCACAACGCATTACTACCCCACTCCCCTTTACATTGTATTTCTCTGGAATGGGCGAAGGAGACATATTGTGATTAGAATGGCTTCTCGTCTTGGGAGTAACGCTAGCCTCGCTGGCCTGGAGTGTGTTCTGTTAGCTGCCTTATTGCTCGCGATTGATTTCTACGATGATGCCCCTCGACGGCGTTGGTCCAATCTCCCCACAGCATCTCTCACACAGGTTATCACAGTTAGAGGAGTGGGTACATGCAGGGGTTGTCTCTTGACATCAAACGTCCATGGTCATTGTCACACGCCGTCGCTCCACTTTGGAATCAGCCAATGTCCTGGTGTCATATTAGGACAAGTGGGAGGCAGCATAGAAATAGAATAGCAGAGCATTGAGTTAAATGGGGGATATCCATTCTAGTAATTATATTTCTATGGGAAGAACGTTGCCCCTGCAGGGTCAAAGAAGCATTTAACTATTTAAACAATCAAAGGGTCAAATGTTAGCCGATGATCTCATCACCCTCATTATTCTGAAATGGAATACTAATCCTAATTGGCCCTAACACCAACCTCAAGTGAAAGTTAGTGCTGCTTCAAATAATGCAGAATCCATCAAATCGAAGACAGGTATATACCCCACTGTTAGACTTAGGTACACTTATCAGTTAATTGGAAATTGCCTTTCGGCTAGAGCAGGTTTCGTGGGCGGTTCCTTTGCCTTTTACTGTTCTGGCATCCAGACAAACTAGTGGATTTGATGTTAGTTGATCAGATAGTCAGATAATGTGCTAACTGAATGTCTGCTTATTGAGGCATTTACCGCCCACTTTAGTATTGTAGTTGTTTCAAAACGGATGTTTGTTCCTTTCTACGTATACTAAATATACATGTTTTTGAGGAAACAGATCTTTTGTCAGTGGTGGGAAAAAGTAGCCGATTGTCATACTTGAGGTAAAGTAAAGATAGCTGAACAGAAAATGACTCAAGTAAAAGTGGAAGTCACCCAGTAGAATACTACTTGAGTAAAAGTCTAAAAATATTTGGTTTTAAACATACTTAAGTATCGAAAGTAAATGTAACTGCTAAAATATACTTAAGTATCAAGAGTAAAAGTATAAATCATTTCAAGTTCCTTATATTAAGCAAAGCAGACGCACCATTTTCTTTTTAAAAATTGTATTTATGGATAGCCAGGGGCACACTCCAACACTCAGACATAATTTACAAGTGAAGCATGTGTGTTTAATGAGTCCACCAGATTAGAGGCAGTAGGGATGACCAGGGATGTTCTCTTGATACCTGCGAGAATTTGACAATTTTCCTGTCCTGCTAAGCATTTAAAATGTAACGAGTACTTTTGGGTTTCAGGAAAAATGTATGGAGTAAAAAGTACATTATTTAAGTTGTCAAAAATATAAATAGTAAACTAAAGTACAGATACCATAATAAAAGACTTAAGTAGTACTTTGCACCACTGTATATAAGTTACATTTTCTTTCAAACAGTTGGCAAAATTGGATGCTGTGTCTGTAGGATCTTGTTAATTATTGAACAGTCCCAAATGATTCATCAAAACAATATTTGTGCTTTTTTTGGAATCTAGAAGGTAGATCAAAGGCAGCAGGCCCTCTGATGTCAAAGAACTCATTCAGTTGTCCTGGGTACTAATATTTCAGCATAACACTATCTGTTTGTTCACCCGTTGAGACGTTCGTGGCATTGCAGTGGCTGTGCAAATACTGTAGCTAGCGTTGATACAAGGGCTACAGTCGCCGGGGCGCTGTTGGGTTACAGCCTTTCTGATGTCATGTGACTCAATACCCTAGTCAGCTATTGGGTAATTAGTCATTTATGATGGCCAGCCATAAAGAGAGCATAAGGACTCTGAATGTATCTCTCATCTGTTGCTGCCCCATGCTTGTCCATCCATCCATTCTCCAGACACAACAAACCAATGTAATCAAGGCTCAATGTTCCAGACAAACTCAAGACCCAGACACATTTTAGAGCTGTTTATATGGGAGCTGGAGCATTTTGATATCTTGTCAGGTAGCAGTGGTTTCCGAGCATTTACATACTGACTGCACTGTGCACTCATCGCCCGTCTGCAAACGGCTATTGTGTTAGGAAGAGAAATCTTTTTTTTTAAGAAGAAATAATCTAGCAAGTGCACCATCCCTTGAAAAGCCATTTTCTCCATGACCACTTATCTTTCTTTCAGGGTGAACTCAGCAGCGCGTCGACACGGTGTTATTCATATCGAGCTGTCTGTCTTCTCATAACTACCCATTAATATTTCGTAAAGGTGTGCGTCGGAAGCAGGGAAGTTGGGAGCGATGGGAAACTGACACCCCTCCCCGGTTAACAAATGCAGTCCCTTGAAGCAGCAGATCTCTCCCAGCCTGCCACCCAGGAACAGTGTTCATCAGTTCACTCACTTGTGCACTCTATTCAGATGCCTCGCCACCACCACAGCCTCGCCCCACTGCTTTGCGCTAGACTGTTCTTCTACCATAGTGGGTTGTGGGTAATGATCGGCACAGACTGATCTGCGAAGGGTGGACATTTAAGGAAATGAAATATGACTTTTTGAGGTAACAACTGTAAACTAGCAGAGCTTCCTGTTGTAGGGAGTGGAGTTTGAAGCAGCGTTAAGGGTAGTAAGTAGCAGGAGGCAGCATGGAGTTTGAAGCAGCATTAAGGGTAGTAATTAGCAGGAGGCAGCATGGAGTTTGAAGCAGCGTTACGGGTAGTAAGTAGCAGGAGGCAGCATGGAGTTTGAAGCAGCATTACGGGTAGTAAGTAGCAGGAGGCAGCATGGAGTTTGAAGCAGCATTAAGGGTAGTAAGTAGCAGGAGGCAGCATGGAGTTTGAAGCAGCGTTACGGGTAGTAAGTAGCAGGAGGCAGCATGGAGTTTGAAGCAGCGTTACGGGTAGTAAGTAGCAGGAGGCAGCATGGAGTTTGAAGCAGCATTAAGGGTAGTAAGTAGCAGGAGGCAGCATGGAGTTTGAAGCAGCGTTAAGGGTAGTAAGTAGCAGGAGGCAGCATGGAGTTTGAAGCAGCATTAAGGGTAGTAAGTAGCAGGAGGCAGCATGGAGTTTGAAGCAACGTTACGGGTAGTAAGTAGCAGGAGGCAGCATGGAGTTTGAAGCAGCATTACGGGTAGTAAGTAGCAGGAGGCAGCATGGAGTTTGAAGCAGCATTAAGGGTAGTAAGTAGCAGGAGGCAGCATGGAGTTTGAAGCAGCGTTACGGGTAGTAAGTAGCAGGAGACAGCATGGAGTTTGAAGCAGCGTTCCGGGTAGTAAGTAGCAGGAGGCAGCATGGAGTTTGAAGCAGCATTAAGGGTAGTAAGTAGCAGGAGGCAGCATGGAGTTTGAAGCAGCGTTAAGGGTAGTAAGTAGCAGGAGGCAGCATGGAGTTTGAAGCAGCATTAAGGGTAGTAAGTAGCAGGAGGCAGCATGGAGTTTGAAGCAGCATTAAGGGTAGTAAGTAGCAGGAGGCAGCATGGAGTTTGAAGCAGCGTTAAGGGTCATAAGTAGCAGGAGGCAGCAGGATCAGGCGCAAAATACTGGCCAGGTGAATGAATAAATCCAATATTTATATCATCTACAAAGCTATTTACAAGATGAACAGATTCTGTTCACAGCTAACACAGCTAACATACCAAACCAACTATAGCAGGTTGGGTTATAACAGATGATATACAGCCTCCCCACACAGCTAACATACCAAACCAACTATAGCAGGTTGGGGTATAACAGGCTATGGACAGCCTCCCCACACAGCTAACATACCAAACCAACTATAGCAGGTTGGGGTATAACAGATGATATACAGCCTCCCCACACAGCTAACATACCAAACCAACTATAGCAGGTTGGGGTATAACAGGCTATGGACAGCCTCCCCACACAGCTCACATGCCAGAGCTAGAACACAACTCCAGCTCACAAGTGCAACAGGTACCTTTATACCTATGGCCCCTCCCTATGGACCAAACCATTAACCATGGAGCTCTTTACCCAAATATGGCATATTAAATCATGTAACAGACATCTTCATTTTACTCACATTTGCACATTCCATCTAAATAAACATCTTAAACATTCCTGGCTTATCCTCAAAGCGGGAATACTTTCCATTAATTAATACACATTTCCTAACAATAATTCTGAAGGCCAACAGTCAGCAAAACGTATTACTTATGGAGCCGTGCATGGAGCTCCGAGATCTGCAAAATTCAAACACAGGATACATTACAATATGGAAATAAACAAACGCCTTTCTCTTCAGTGTAGCAAGTGTTCATGTGCACCTGAACATCGCATCCATTTGGAGGATTGCAAAATTGTAATTTACTGCATTTAAATATGAAACTGAAATGCGTCACAATGCAACTTGACCAAACGTTTCCTTGACACATAATTAGCCTTGCGCACAGTAAATACTCATAATACTGGTAAAAGAGGGAAAGAACAACAGTATATACATTTAGGAGTAAGGAATTACTAGATTGATGGGGAAACATGAACGTGCTAAACAATTTATAAGGATAATTAAATAATGCATGTTCGTGACAAGAGCTACGAGTCAGCTTGTCACACTCCTACTCTGAAACTTTGATATGCCCATAGATTATATTATTTTTCAACAATATATTGAAAGATTTGCCAAATCATTGTTTTTATATTTCCATTGAAATCAAAATACTACTCATATTACAGAGCAAGAGGTTAAGCTACATATAACACAAATTTTTGCTTTGTAGCATCTACAGATGAAACATTTCTGGAGTCTGAAAGGAGGCTTGGGTAAGGCCATAATGCCAGTTGTGCAACTGACTAGGTATCCCCTTTCCCGTCTCAAAATGCCACAGATGTTCCAACTTTATTCATTATTGTTGAATTACACTTTAAGTTACAAATGTCAAATACATGTCAACAATCCTTCCTCCAAAGGACCCTCCTATGGGTTATATTTTGTGAAAATCACCAAAATCACGGTCCTGTTTTGTTCTAGTTTCACTAGGAATCACCTTATAATGTGAACTTTCGCACCTCTGTTTCAAAGTTTCAGAACTTTTCTTTTGATATGTTCTCTTCCCTTATTTTTTCAATTTTTTTGTTCTCTTTCAAGTGTCTTAAAGATAACTGACTTCCTGCTTGTCCTTTTCTTTTCTTCTGTCATTCTGTTCTGCTCTCTGGCTGATGTTACTATATTTGACTCCAGACTGGCAGTATGATGGTAAGGCCATAGATCTTTCTCTCTGTGAACAGACTAGCACTCTAACCTCCAGTTACAGCCTCATTCTGCTCATAAAGAAGCCTCATACAGCCTCATCTTTCATTACCACTCTACACTTTGCCCCCATTCTCCTTCTATCCCCCCATGGCAGTACATCTATCCATCTTAGATTTATATCTCCTAGATCTATACATCCTATGTGATACACCTTGGATCTATACACCTTGGATCTATACACCTTGGATCTATACACCTTGGATCTATACACCTTGGATCTATACACCTTGGATCTATACATCTTAGATATATACATCCTAGATCTATACATCCTAGATGATACATTTTAGATCGATACATCTTGGATCGATACATCTTAGATCTGCTGTATACATCTTAGATCTATACATCTTAGATCTATACATCCTAGATCTATACATCTTAGATCTATAAATCCTAGCTCTGTACATCCTAGATGATACATCTTGGATCGATACATCTTGGATCTATACATCCTCGATCTATTCAGTGTGTTCTGTCCAGTGTTGCTTCTAGACAGAGTATAGCTGTGAACTATATTGGTGTGTAACAGGAGATTATAGGTTCATGTTTGTTCTTCTCGTGTGTCTGTGAATTCCAGAATGCAAACTCTCCAGAACTGGTCCACCCGCCACCATTGTTGCCATAGATGAAGAGAGCCCCAATGGTATGTATTCTTTCCATGCAGCACTGTTGGAATAATGGACCATGCTGGGAAAATCATAAACTCTGGTTGAGTCAAATGGAGTGAAAAGCACTCCATGCACAGGCTTCAAGCTTGCAGTTCCAGACACAGAGTATTTGTATTTTCCAATATAATAAAACAAAAAGACTAAAGGATGGTTCACAAAATATTTGTTCAGGAGGAGGATTCCGACCACTTAAACTCCACATTCTCTCTGTCCTAATTGTTTTCCTCGGTTGAGGGCTGAGCCATTACCAGTTTATGGGTGAATTTAAACGGGCCCACCAGGGAGGGAGGCAGCCATACATAGCGTCTTTAATGCTAATGAGTGGAGCTGCTAATGCTGTTGGTTGTTGGGGCCATATTTGTCTCCCTCCCTTGACCTTCCCCGGTGGCTCCGCGCGGGGCCAGCCCTGCCAGCCACATTACTAATGGTGTTCAGCGTGCTGCACAGCCAGGGACCCTCGCTGTAGTAGATCTCTCCATTCTCCCCCCTCTTCCCATCTTTCCCTTCTTTCTCCACTCTGAGTCACTATTGGGTGTGGCGGCTTCGTTGCGTTCTGAGCTGTAATTGCGTTTGAACATTAGTGATGCATTTGACAGGTGTTAGCAGAGGTCAGTGGCTGGCTGTTGTTTCCCTATTGACTGCCCAATGAGCATCAGAGGTT
Organism: Salvelinus fontinalis; assembly: GCF_029448725.1. Taxonomy (NCBI): domain Eukaryota; kingdom Metazoa; phylum Chordata; class Actinopteri; order Salmoniformes; family Salmonidae; genus Salvelinus; species Salvelinus fontinalis. The sequence continues at coordinate 17,891,319 of NC_074665.1, forward strand.
TTCCACACTGCTGCTCCTTGGCAACGGATGTCAGCAGGCAGAACCCTGCACCTTCTCACTAGGGCTGTCTACTGCTCCTCGAGGTGGTGCCAGAACCAGGGTCAGAGTTGAGACATTGGATGGAGGGCAGGTATTTGTTTGAATGTCTAATTGGGTTGGAGTATTTTCTCCGAACTGACTGTAACTCTTCTGCAGTTCTTTGGCTTATTGTCTCTGTCACACCTCTCTGGAGTTAATTTCACTTGCAGAATAAAGCTGACCAAAGCTAATATAGTGCTAATTTCTATTTGTAGAGCATGTATTTCTTACAATTTTCATGTCTTTGTGTCCAGTATGAAGGAAGTTATAGGTAGTTTTGCAAGCCAACGCTAAGCTAGCATGCTAATGTTATCCACTAGTTCATACGACTCTGGGGAAGTAGATAACGGGCCTCGTTGCCAAAATCCCAGAGTATCCCTTTAATCCAGTATCAATGATTTGAATAATTATTTTAGGGAGAGAGGTTGTGTGCAGGAGTCACAATGTGTTTGCATTGAGAGTTAAGCAAATGAGAGAAAAGCTCTTAGTTTGACTCTCTCTTTGCCAAGCTCAGTGATGCCTTCAGGATTTAAGGTAATCAGTTCCTCATGTAACAGTAATTTACCTGTGATTTTCACCCCATACAGCGTGAGAGCGACTTTAATTCCTCATTTAATGGATAAAACATGCCTCAGCATCATATGAAATTACTTTTTATGTAGTTTAAGCCGTGCACTATGCTTATCCGAACCAATTGCAATCGTGAATATATTTTATATCGGCACCACAAAAATGATGATATTTCTCATACAGTGACTGTGGACGGATCCACAGTCAATTTATTTATTCAATATGATGGATTTCATGGGTCCCCATTTGAATTGTAAAGAGTTTGCTTTCTTCTGCAGACATAAAATTCTTGTCTAAGCTTTGGAAAAACAGTTGAGAAATGACAGACCAAAGACCAAGACCTGTGCAGGACACAGATTAACATAGCTATTTAATCATTCTCCTCAAATATGTTCCAAAATTGAATTAAATCCAAATTTTCCAGCTAGAAACAGAGAGGGAGTGTTGTCAAATCAGTATTTTGTGAGATGATTATGGAGAATAGACCTCTCTGCAGACACCATAAAGATATCACCCCCCAAAATGAAAGCAAATCAGGTCAGCTGTAAATTGTGTACCCATTTCCTGAAAAAAATGTACTTGTCTCAGCAAATTCATGAGTTTTTTTCAGGTGTACTGTACCTCATTCCCTTCCAACAGCTAGAAATAAAAAATGAATAAATGTATAGCCCTGGCGACTTTTTATTATAAAGGGGCAGTTTTATGTGTGATTGCCAAGGAGCTGAAACCTAAAGTATGTGTCATTTGAAGACAGAACCTTAACAGACTTTGAAAATTGCTCTGCATTTCTCTGCACCTTCAACTGGGCTAAAACAGTAGACGCTGTGACATGGGGATCATTGCTAGATTACCTTCTCATTTGAGTTTTGCTCTAGTATGGTCTTTTGCTGTTTAGGCACAGTGGCGAGTGTCAGGTGTGTATGGTGGAATCGGAGGTGTGGGGCTAGTGTGGGTGATGCAGGGGCAGTGGAGGGTCACTCTGGACTGGCCCAGAGATCAGCTGTCAGATTGCTGGGAGGTAGTGAGGTATCCTCTCTCACTCACACATGGGCACAGACAAGACAAGACAAGACAAGACAAGACAAGACAAGACAAGACAAGACAAGACAAGACAAGACAAGACAAGACAAGACAAGACAAGACAAGACAAGACAAGACAAGACAAGACAAGACAAGACAAGACAAGACAAGACAAGACAAGACAAGACAAGACAAGACAAGACAAGACAAGACAAGACAAGACTCTGAGCCAGGAGAGAGAAGGTCAGCTGATCAGCAACAGCAGGGACAATTTCAAGGTCCCTTTGAGTGTCCACAATAGCACAGGAGACAAAGGTGTCGAGAAGGGGGCGGGGCAGGCAACGAGAGGGAAAGGAATCATTTGTGACATCATGAGGAAGGATATTGATCTAATAGGACCGTACTGAGTGTGAAAGGAAGCTTCTGAGAGGGACTGAGTCAGAGAGAGGTTGTGTGCAGGAGTCACAATGTGTTTGCTTTGAGAGTAAAGCAAATGAGAGAAAAGCCCTTAGTTTGACTCTCTTCCACCCAAGCTCAGTGATGACTTTTTGATTTTAATTTTTTATTTCACCTTTATTTAACCTGGTAGACCAGTTGAGAATAAGTTCTCATTTACAACTGCGCGACCTGGCCAAGATAAAGCAAAGCAGTGTGACAAAAACAACAACACAGAGTTACACATGGGATAAACAAACGTACAGTCAATAACACAATAGAAACATCTGTATACAGTGTGTGCAAATGAAGACAATAAATAGGCCAATAGTGGCGAAGTAATTACAATTTAGCAATTTACACTGGAGTGATATATGTGCAGATGAGGATGTACAAGTAGAAATACTGGTGTGCAAAAGAGCAGAAAAACAAATATGGGGATGAGGTAGGTAGTTGGTTGGATGGGCTATTTACAGATGGGCTGTGTACAGCTGCAGCGATCGGTAAGCTGCTCTGACAGCTGACGCTTAAAGTTAGAGAGGGAGATATAAGTCTCCAACTTCAGTGATTTTTGCAGTTCGTTGCAGTCATTGTCAGCAGAGAACTGGATGGAAAGGCGGCCAATGGAGGTGTTGGCTTTGGGGATGACCAGTGAAATATCCCTGCTGGAGCGTGTGCTACAGGTGGGTGATGCTATGGTGACCAGTGAGCTGAGATAAGGCGGGGCTTTACCTAGCAAAGACTATAGATGACCTGGAGCCAGTGGGTTCGGCGACAAATATGTAGCGAGGACCAGCCAACGAGAGCATACAGGTTGCAGTGGTGGGTAGTGTATGGGGCTTTGGTGACAAAATGGATGGCACTGTGATAGACTGCATCCAATGTGTTGAGTAGAGTGTTGGAGGCTATTTTGTAAATGACATGGCCGAAGTCAAGAATCGGTAGGATGGTCAGTTTTACGAGGATATGTTTGGCAGCATGAGTGAAGGAGGCTTTGTTGCGAAATAGGAAGCCGATTCTTGATTTAAATTTGGATTGGAGATGCTTAATGTGAGTCTGGAAGGAGAGTTTACATTCTAGCCAGACACCTAGGTATTTGTAGTCCACATATTCTAAGTCAGAACTGTCCAGGATTTAAGGTAATCAGGATTTAAGGTAATCTGTTCCTCATGTAACAGTAATTTACCTGTGATTTTCACCCCATACAGCGTGAGAGAGACTTTAATTCCTCATTTAATGGATGAAACATGCCTCAGCATCATATGAAATCACTTTTTATGTAGTTTAAGCCGTGCACTATGCTTATCCGAACCAATTGCAGTCGTGAATATTTTTTATATCGGCACCACAAAAATGATGATATTTCTCATACAGTGACTGTGCACGGATCCACAGTCACTTTATTTATTCAATATGATGGATTTCATGGGTCCCCATTTTAATTTAAAGAGTTTGCTTTCATCTGCAGACATAAAAAACTTGTCTAAGCTTAGGAAAAACAGTTGAGAAATGACAGACCAAAGACCAAGACCTGTGCAGGACACAGATTAACATAGCTATTTAATCATTCTCCTCAAATATGTTCCAAAATTGAATTAAATCCAAATTTTCCAGCTAGAAACAGAGAGGGAGTGTTGTCAAATCAGTATTTTGTGAGATGATTATGGAGAATAGACCTCTCGTCAGACACCATAAAGATATCATCCCCCAAAATGAAAGCAAATCAGGTCAGCTGTAAATTGTGTACACATTTCCTTAAAACTTTGACTTGTCTCAGCAAATTCATGAGTTTTTTTCAAATCAAATTTATTTGTCATATACACATGTTTAGCAGATTGTGGGTGTTGCGAAATGCTTGTGTTTCTAGCTTCAACAGTGCAGTAATATCTAACAAGTAATATCTAACAATACACACAATCTAAAATAATGGAATGGAATAAAGAATATATACATATTTGGACGAGCAGTGTCAGAGCGGCATAGACTAATATACAGTAGAATAGAATACAGTATATACATATGAGATGAGTAATGCAAAATATATAAACATTATTTAAGTGACTAACGTTCACATTATTAAAGTGGCCAGGGATTTCAAGTCTATGTATATAGGGCAGCAGCCTCTATTGGCTATTTAACAGTCTGATGGCCTTGATAGAAGCTGTTTTTCAGTCTCTCGGTCCCAGCTTTGATGCACCTGTACTGACCTCACCTTCTGGATGATAGCGGGATGAACAGGCAGTGGCTTGGGGGGTTGTTGTCCTTGATGATCTTTTTGGCCTTCCTGTGACATCGGGTGTTGTAGGTGTCCTGGAGTGAAGGTTGTTTGCCCCCGGTTATGTGTTGGGCAGACCACACCACCCTCTGGAGAGCCCTGCGGTTGTGGGCGGTGCAGTTGCCGTACCAGGCGGTGATACAGCCCGACAGAATGCTCTCAATTGTGCATCTGGAAAAGTTTGAGAGGGTTTTAGGTGCCAAGTCAAATTTCTTTAGCCTCCTGAGGTTGAAGAGGCGCTGTTGCGCCTTCTTCACCACAATGTCTGTGTGGGTGGACCATTTCAGTTTGTCAGTGATGTGTACGACAAGGAACTTGAAGCTTTCCACCTTCTCCACTGTGCTCCCGTCGATTTGGATAGGGGGGGTTGCTCCCTCTGCTGTTTCCTGAAGTCCACGATCAGCTCCTTTGTTTTGTTGACATTGGGTGAGAGGTTATTTTCCTGGCACCACACTCCCAGGGCCCTCAGCTCCACCATGTAGGCTGTCTCATCATTGTTGGTAATCAGACCTACTACTGTTGTGTTGTCTGTAAACTTGATGATTGAGTTGGGGGCGTGCATCGCCACGCAGTCATGGGTGAACAGGGAGTACGGGAGAGGGCTGAGCAACCATCCTTTTGGGGCCCCAGTGTTGAGGATTAGCGAAGTGGAGGTGTTGTTTCCTACCTTCACCACCTGGGGGCGGCCCATCAGGAAGTCCAGGATCCAGTTCCACAGGTCGGGGTTCAGACTCAGGGCCTCGAGCTTAATGATGAGCTTGGAGGGTGCTATGGTGTTGAATGCTGAGCTATAGTCAATGAACTGCATTCTTACATGGGTATGTCCAGATGGGATAGGGCAGTGTGCAGTGCGATGGCGATTGCATCGTCTGTGGATCTATTGAGGCCGTAAGCAAATTGAAGTGCTTCTATGGTGTCAGGTAAGGTAGAGGTGATATGATCCTTGACTAGCCTCTCAAAGAACTTCATAATGACAAAAGTGAGTGCTACAGGGCGATAGTTATTTAGTTCAGTTACCTTTGCTTTCTTGGGTACAGGAACAAGGGTGGACATCTTGCAGCATGTGGGGACAACAGACTGGGATAGGGAGATATTGAATATGTCTGTAAACACTCCAGCTAGCTGGTCTGCGCATGCTCTGAGGACACGGCTAGGGATGACGTCTTGGCTGGCAGCCTTGCGAGGTTTAACACGCTTAAATGTCTTACTCACGTCGGCCATGGCGAAGGAGGGCCTACAGTCCTTGGTAGCGGGCCTCATCGGTGGCACTGTGTTATCCTCAAAGCGGGCGAAGAAGGTGTTTATCTTGTCCGGGAGCAAGACGTCGGTGTCTGCGACGTGGCTGGTTTTCCCTTTGTATTCCGTGATTGTCTGCAGACCCTGCCACATACGTCTCCTGTCTGAACCATTGAATTGCGACTCAACTTTGTCTCTATACTGACGTTTTGCCTGTTTGATTGCCTTACTGAGGGAATAACTACATTGTTCATATTCAGCCATATGCCAAGTCATCTTGCCATGGTTAAACAGGATGGTTCGCGCTTTCAGTTTTGAGCGAATGCTGCCATCTATCCACGGTTTCTTGTTAGGGTAGGTATTTTTATTAAATTTTTTTACCCCGTTTTCTCCCCAATTTCGTGGTATCCAATTGATAGTTCCAGTCTTGTTTTATCGCTGCAACTCCTGTACGGACTCGGGAAAGGCGAAGGTCGAGAGCCATGTGTCCTCCGAAACACAACCCAACCAAGCCGCACTGCTTCTTGACACAATGCCCACTTAACCCGGAAGCCACCAAGTGTCGTAGGAAACACTGTACACCTGGCGACCGTGTCAGCGTGCAATGTGCCCAGACAGCCACAGGAGTCGCTAGTGCGCGATGGGACAAGGACATCCCTGCCGGCCAAAACCTCCCCTAACCCGGACAATGCTGGGCCAATTGTGCGCCGCCCTATGGGTCTCCCGGTCGAGGCCGGCTGCGACAGAGCCTGGAAGGGTAGGTTGTAATAGTCACAGTGGGTATAACATCTTCTATACACTTCCTGATAAACTCAGTCACCGTATTAGTGTGTTCGCCTATGTTGTTCTCGGAGGCTACCCGGGAACATATCCCAGTCCACGTGATCAAAAAATCTTGAAGTGTGGATTATGATTGGTCAGACCAGCATTGAATAGTTCTTAGCCCGGGTACTTCCTGTTTAAATTTCTGCCTATAGGAAGGAAGGAGAAAAATAAAGTCGTCATCAGATTTGCCGAAGGGTGGGGCTTGTAGGCATCCCGGAAGTTGGAGTAGCAGTGGTCGAGTATTTTAGCTTAGCGAGTACTACAATCAATCTGTTGATTGAACTTCGGTAAGGTTTTTCTCAAATTTGCTTTGTAAAATCCCCAGCTACAATAAATGCGGCCTCAGGATATGTGGTTTCCAGTTTGCCAGTGAAGTCCAGTGAAGTCCAGTGAAGTTCTTTGAGGGTTGTCGTGGTATCGGCTTGAGGGAGAATATACACGGCTCTGACTATAACCTAAGAGAATTCTCTCGGGAGGTAATACGGTCTGCATTTGATTGTGATGTATTCTAGGTTGGGTGAATAAAAGGACTTGAGTTCCTGTACGTTATCACAATCACACCATGAATCATTAACTTCTTGCAACTATAGGGGGTGCTGTTTCAAATTAGCATAATTGTCTCTACAGATTAAACTGCCTAGTACTAAATTCTTGCTCGTACAATATGCATATTATTGTTATTATTGGATAGAAAACACTCTCTAGTTTCTATAGCCGTTTGAATTATGTCTCTGAGTGAAACAGAACTCATTCTACAGCACTTTTCCTCCCAGTGTGTGAGATTTAGACATCTTGGCCTCTGGTTCCAGATCCGTTTTAAAAGTCTCTGTTAATCCTATGAGATACAAACACTGCCCACGCCTTCCTCTAGATGTCAGTAAGTGGTGACAATTTGAATGGAGTCGATTGCGCAATCATTGGCTCTATAAATGACAAAATACCGGAAGTAGCCTTCCTTTGGACACTGCGCTCACCGCAAGAAGGATATCTGACTGGCCTTTTTCCAAGCATTGGTTTAGCCAGTAATATAGCGTCGGTCATCTTTTTACTTGTTATAGGTGTTAGAAACATCATAATGTAGTTAATTTAAACCGTTTTATAGCAATTTATATCCGTTTAGTGCGATTTTGAGGCATTGCTTTGTAATAGATTTTGAAGCTCCGGGCACGTTTCGGGGTCCCGGTCGTACGTTAGTGGGCATTTAGACGGACAAGTGGACATCTTTCGACCAAAAGAAGATTAGACCCAAGAAAGGATTCATTGTCCAAGATTCTGATGGGAGAACAGCTCATAGTAAGAACAATTTATGATGATAAATCGTGTTTCTGTCGATAAATGTTAAACGTTTATGCTGCCATCTTGTTTGCTATAGCTTCACTTGGCGCAACCTGTATTGAAAAGTAAGGATAATTTAAAAAATGTAATTCCGCGATTGTATTAAGAATTAAATTGTCTATCAATCGCTGTCCACCCTGTATTTTTTAGTCAAGTTTATGAGTATTTATGTATAAGACTAGATCACTGTCTAATATGGTGCAGGACATTTTCTGACCAGCTGAGCTACTTTTGTCATTGTCTAACCATGATTTTGGTGGCTAAATATGCACATTTTCGAACAAACTCTCTATGTATGTTGTAATATGATGTTACAGGAGTGTCATCTGAAGAATTCTGAGAAGGTTAGTGAAAAAATTTATATATTTTGGCGATGATTACGTTATCGCTCTCTTTGGCTAGAATCAATGCTCTGGTAATGTTTGCACATGTGGTATGCTAATATAACGATTTATTGTGTTTTCGCTGTAAGACACTTAGAAAATCTGAAATATTGTCTGTATTCACAGGATCTGTGTCTTTCGATTAGTGTATGCTGTGTATTTTTACGAAATGTTTGATGATTAGTAATTAGGTAATACACGTTGTTCTATGTATTTATTCTAGTCTAGTTGTGACGGTGGGTGCAATTGTAAACTATGATTTCTACCTGAAATATGCACATTTTTCTAACAAAACCTATCCTATACCATAAATATGTTATCAGACTGTCATCTGATGAGGATTTTTCTTGGTTAGTGGCTATCAATATTTTAGTTTAGCCGAATTGGTGATAGCTACTGGTGTTGAGAGAAAATGGTGGACAAAGAAAAATGGTGATTTTTGCTAACGTGTTTAGCTAATAGATTTACATATTGAGTCTTCCCTGTAAAACATTTTAAAAATCTGAAATGGTGGCTTTATTCACAGGAGCTGTATCTTTCATTAGGTGTCTTGGACTTGTGATTTAATGATATTTAGATGCTACTATTTAATAGCGATGCTAATCAGTGTGGGGGGGGGGGTGCTCCCGGACCCGGGGTAGAGGCTCGTGAAAGGTTAAACATACACCCCCGCCCTTCTTCCCAAAGAGATATTTATTCCTGTCTGCGCAATGAACTGAGAACCCAACTGGCTGTCCTGACTCAGACAGTATATCCCAAGAGAGCCATGTTTCCGTGAAACAGAGTATGTTACAATCCCTGATGTCTCTCTGGAAGGAAATACTTGCCCTGAGCACGTCAACTTTATTATCCAGTGAATGAACATTAGCGATTAATATACTTGGAAGTGCTGGGTGGTGTGCTTGCCTCCTGATTCGGACTAAAAGTCCATTCCTCGTACCACTTTTCTGCCAGAGGGGTTTTGGAACAGCCTCTGGAATAAGTTCAATTGCCCTGGGGGGTACGAACAAAGGATCCGATTCGGGAAAGTTGTATTCCTGGTCTAATGCTAGTAATGCTGGTGAGTTACCACTGCTCTGATATTCAAAAGTTCTTCCCGGCTGTATTTAATAACACAAACAAATTATTGGGCTAATAATGTAAGAAATAACACATAAAAAAA